>NC_138541.1:74648442-74747978 GCF_964234715.1 Podarcis melisellensis | reverse complement strand
ATTCCTGGGGAGGCGGCGGGGAAACAATGGGCGGGGTGGGGGGTGGGCGCCGAGCGAGTTGTTGTCGAAGTTAAGGCGCTAGTTCTCGGTGTGGAGCCTGGACGGGCTCCGCCGAGAGCAACAAGTTCTGGGTCCGGCGGGCCCTTTCCCCTCCGCTTGCTGTCGGCCCTCTTCGGCGGGGGCTTTGTCTGGGGCGGCTGCGAGCGGGGGGGGGGGCGCCAGGTAGTGCCTGCGGGGGGGGGCGCGGCTCTCGTCCCGGGGGTCTTTTCGCCCTGAAGCGAGGCAACAGCAGGCAGCCGCTCCGCCCGCCGTGTCCCAGGTGCGACTTTTGCTGGGCTCTCCGCTGTCTTGTGCTTCCGAGCAGTGGCGTAGCGTGGGGGGTGCAGGGGGGGCCGGCTGCACCGGGCGCAACATCTGGGGGTTAGGGTTAGGGGGCGCAAATCCACGGGTTAGGGGGTGCAAATTACTTGCCTTGCCCCGGGTGCTGACAACCCACGCTACGCCACTGCTTCCGAGGCAGGGGGCGAAGAGTACGGTTGCCACAATAGAGGCAAGTGTGTGCAGCGAGCGGATCCTCCTCGTAGGAGCTTGGAATGGGAGCTCCGCAGCTTGTGCATGCACAGGGATGAGTAGCAAGGCGGCCCAAGTTTATTCCTGCCTGTTCGCTCAAAACACACTTTATCCCGCTCTTCAGCCAGAAAGAAGCAGCAGCTCACAAGTTGCCTACCAGTAATGAGTTTGCAGGTGGTGGCAGATTACAGTATTCAGAGCACAATGAAATCCCAAGAAGAGTTTGAAGAGCTTTGAAAGGACCCCACTGTGAACTGGGTGGAATGGACAGGTGCGGATCCTATGCCAAGGAGAGCTGGCTGGGATAACAAAGTTCGCTAAAAGGGTGTGAAAATAGAAAGGGAATATTGGCTAATGATAGGAGGTACATTTTTAAATGGCAAGACATGCATGTGATGAAGGATACCAGTCATATGTCTCCTGTAATGAAGTTGGAGGACTCAAAATGCACTGCATTTTGAAATTTCAACTAACACAGGATGCAACCATCTAGAGACTTGTCATGTGGTCAGAACATGGTACACCAGTATTGTACCAGTTGGTTGCCTGTATGCTTCTGGGTGCTGCTGCTAACTTCTAAAGTTGTACAGTAAATGGTTTGAAGTAAAGTGATTTCAAGGACCACCCACATGAACCTGCTTGGGCCTTGAGATCGGTATTTGCAACCCTGCTCTTTGATACACCTGTAAGATCTGTTAAATAGACAGGCTGGCAGGCCCTTCACAATGTGCCCATCACAGCTAAATTAACATTTCTAATATCTCACTTCTGTCCTGGGGGCATTAAAAATTCTTAGTGTGAACCAGATACTGTAGTTTTCTTTACATTTTATACGTCTCTTCCTCCATGCTCCCTTTTCCAGTCTGTTGCAGACCTTAGGACTAACTCTAGCTTGTTGATACTATTGCGGCAATGTTTTGGCTACATAAGTGCAAACACCTGATATTTTTGTTGGAGCAGGGTGCTGATAATGCCAGTGTTACAGGTTTGATCTCTGTATGGGACAGCTGCATATTCCTGTATTGTAGGGGGTTGGATTAGATTATCCTCAGGGTCCCCTCCAACTCTACAATTCTGTGCTTCTATGATACCATGAAATAGCACCTCATTATTTTTAGTTAATTACGGGATCTGATGTTGGATTATAACTGTTGGGTTTTTAATTGTGTTTTAAATAATTTAATTGTTTTTAGGGATTGCTTGATTGGACTTAGATTTTTCTAACTTCTATTTTAAATTGTGGCACTTTATTTGATGTTAAGTATTTACATTTTCATATTAGCCACATTGGGAGGTCTTTCCCCCCAACACAGCTCCATTAATAAAATAAAAGTTGGTGTTAGGAAAGGGATGAAGTACCGCAATGTCACTGTATCAATCTTTGGTGTACCCATGTTTAGAATATGGTGTGCAGTTCTCTGGCCACATTTTGAAAAAGGGTGTTGTAGATATGGATCAATTTCCACCACTGAGCAATGTGAAGAAGTCACCGTGGGCAGCATATTACAGTCAAGCCAACATGTTCCATTTTTTCATTTCATTTTTGAGTGACATACAGCATAGTACAAAACAAACAAACCATAAATTTCAAAATACATTTCTAAACAACACCATTAAAACCATCCGAATTAAAAAACAACAACAGAGAATCCAGCAGCAAACAAACATTGCATAAAATTGCTCTTTGATATTAGAGGAGTTAAAAGGGTCGTATTAGAAGGCATGTTATAATAGAAATGATCTTGCCTGGCACCAAAATATTATTAAAATAGGATGTAGGTGAGTCTTTCTGGGGAGAGCATTCTACAAGCAAGGAACCAGTGCTGAGAAGGCCCTCTCTCTTTTAACTGCCTTAGCTCAGTTTGAGGGAGTATGCAGAGAAGCCCTCTGCTGATGATAACAGGCCCAGAGAGGTACCCATGGGAAGGGGTGAGCCATTAGATACTGAGATCCCAGGCTGTGGAGAAGCAGAGGGATTGGTCATGTAAGTTGCTAGGGAGAAGAGGTGTGCCAGAAGGGTTAGTTCACCCAGGCAGGAACCAAGCTGTCAAAGCTGGTCCTACCTTTAGGTGGTGTAAGGCAGCTGTTGCAGGCAGCAGACTTCTGGCTAATTCCCCAGGTCCCTGGCTATAACCTTCAGTTGGAGGACAGAGCTCTGTGTGAGCTGCAAAGAACCCACACTGAACCCAGGAGACTTCAGGTATTGCTTTCCGCCTCTGGATTTAGTCTGAGACAGAGAAAAGAAAGGGGAGGGACTCCTGTCCCATCTCAAGCGTGGTTTCACCAACATCTCTTTAACGAAGTAGTACACATGGAAAGAGTAGAAGTGTCCTCCATAATGTTAGTTTGAATGTAACTAAATTGCTCCATGCTTGCTTGACATGCAGTTCCATTGAGCCTAATGGAACTTCTTTCCAAGAATGAAAGATTGCAGCCACTGTTATAGAATAAAATGGGGGACAAGATGATTAGAATTTTGAGGCTTTGAACAACGGATCCATGATCACAATAAAAATGTCAGCAAATGGATGAATTAGGAAGTGTGAAAAGGTGTGAAATCTGAGTCTGCAGTACAGTATTTCTGGTCCTGTAAGCTCTACTGTGTGCTAACAAGCCAGCACTGTACAGTACTAGAAAAATGTTACTTTTAAAGTTAAGGCTGTCAGTGGTGAGGCTCAATGCAATTTCTTGGAAGGATTATTTTATATTTCATGCTTTAAGTTCTTTGTATCTGCCTTTACAAAAGTGAATATCAGAATAGAAGGATCTGGTCTTTTAGGAACTGTCACAATTAACACTGTGGAACTAGATATGGAGCAAAACGAACAGAAGAAAGCCAGCAGTTTCATGGGCTTCTTGCTGAGAGTGAACTTGGCAGATGTTAGGTACTTGGGGAAGTAGTAGATGTGTCACTAATAAATAGTAGAGTTTGTGCTGGGTGCTTCTTTTGGTTAGGAGAGTTTGTACCTGGGTCAGCCTCCTTATATTACTACCACGTATCTGAACAACAACAACAAAAGTGGGAATAGCAGATATATTTAAACAGTATTTTTCCCCTCTGTAGGCTTCACTGGATAAAGACATGAAAATTCCTTGCCTGCATCCCAGGAAACATTAACACTGCATTGCACAGACTTTCTTTTCCAAGAAATACCAGCATGTACAGACCAGGAGAGAAAGTGAAACGCCGAATGCGTATGCATGGTCCCAGCATAAGAAGTGTTGAAGTTGCTAGAGGAAGAGCTGGATATGGATTTACCCTCTCTGGTCAGGCTCCCTGTGTTCTTAGTTGCGTTTTAAAAGGTAGTCCTGCTGATTATGTGGGACTTAAAGCAGGAGACAAAATATTTGCTATAAATGAAATCAATGTGAAAAAGGCATCCCATGAAGATGTGGTGAAGCTAATAGGCAAATGCTCTGGGGTTTTGCACATGGTCATTGCTGAAGGGGTTGGCCACACAGACTCTGGCTCAAGCGATGAAGAAGTTGGGTTTTGTGATGGGAAGGGGTGGCTGAAGCCAAAGCCCGATTCCAAAGGATTGGGCATAAACAGAGCAGAGAAGGTTGTAGAAGAAATGCAATCTGGTGGAATTTTCAACATGATCTTTGAAAATCCTAACATTTCTGCTGGTAATCTGCAGACGACGACCAGAAAGCAAATGCTGGTCCATGAAACTGCTCCTGTTAAATTAGAAGTAGGACCTGAAAATAACAACCCAGATATTCCCTGTAATGAGGAACTGCCCAAAGCCTTGAATGATGACTCCGTTTTTAGAATTGGAGTGGAAAACCAGGAATATTTTGGATTAGATGCAAGTATTTTAAATGTAGCAATGGTTGTAGGCTACCTAGGATCAATTGAACTTCCATCTTCAAGTTCAAATCTGGAATATGATAGTTTGCAGGCTATTCGTGGATGTATGCGACGTCTTCGAGCAGAACAAAAAATCCATTCATTGGTTATAATGAAGATTATGCATGACTCTATTCAACTCTGCAATAATAAATCTGGTGTGATTGCAGAATATCCTGCAGAGAAGCTGGCATTTAGTGCTGTATGCCCTGATGACAGAAGATTCTTTGGGTTAGTTACCATGCAAACCATTGATGATGGAAGTTTGGCTCAGGAAGATGAAGCAGTTTTGAGGACCTCATGCCATGTGTTTATGGTGGATCCAGAGCTTTTTCACCATAAAATTCACCAGGGCATTGCACGGCGTTTTGGATTGGAATGCACAGCAGATCCAGACACTAATGGCTGCCTAGAATTTCCAGTGTCATCTCTCCCTGTTCTTCAGTTTGTCTCCGTTTTGTACAGGGATATGGGAGAATTGATTGAGGGAGTTCGGGCAAGAGCCATTCTTGATGGAGATGCAGATGGTCAACAGAATAACAGTATGAGCAGTAATAGTGATAGTGGTATTGGAAATTTTAACCAAGAAGAGAAAAGTAATAGAGTTTTGGTAGTTGAACTAGGAGCTAACTCAAGTAAACATGCTCTTAATAGTGCACAAGACAGTGCAGTAGGTAGAAGTCAGGCTATTTCCCATTGGGCATTTGGTCACGAACAAGAAGGAAACTCTGCATTAGAAGCAATGTTTCAGAATGATAAATCTCAAAATGTAAGTAAATTCTTAGCTCCTTCAGCTCGCACTGAGGTTCCACTAGCTCCTCCCCAAAGCTCAGTTACATCATGCAAGAAAAATTCTGTGAACATTTCCAATCAAAGATGGTTGCCGGTTCATGTATTAAAAGATTGGCAACATGGATGTGTAAGTGACCAAGAGTCATACACAGATTCTACAGACGGTTGGTCAAGTGTCAACTGTGGAACTCTTCCTCCTCCCATGAGTAAGATTCCTGCTGACAGATACAGAGTTAATGGCAGCTTTGGGCAGCCTCATCTAATGTCTCAAAATAATGAATTGACTAAAAAAGGGTTTCATATACAAAACACATTTGACTCTCAACACAATGTCAGAAAGGCCAAAGAAGATAAAAAGGTAAGAATGTTCATGTAACACTTGTCAGAAAATGCTTTGAAATTGCAGTCATTTTGCCCATTAATTGGAAAGCAGTGCTGTTAGAGAATGGGGGAATATAATAAAGGAGCTGCTGTCTTCTGTTCTTTCCCCCTTGTCTGTAATTATTATCAGTACCATGCAAAAGAAATTGTACTTACAGATAATAGGAATGTTGAATAATAATATTGCACTGCATCTGTAGGGTGGAGGATTGGAATGTGATTTATGAGCAGCAAAGAATTTTTAGTGTCACCCATGGAAAATTAGACATAATAAGTCTGTTCTTTAATTTCTTTGTAGTACTGTATTTGCCCGCGCTATATAAAATGGTCAAAGTTTTGGGGTTTATATGTATAATTAAACATGTAACGTGCAAACCTCTTGTGAGATGAAACTAGAAAGCCTCTGTAAAATATGCTTGCAAAAGAACTTGGGCTGGTACAGCCACACTGGAGCTGATCTTTTCATAACAATTAAATCAACTCCAGGTGTTGCACACAGATGCAGAATGATAAGACTGCACAAAATACATTGAAAGAATGTATGGGCAGCAACTTTATTAAACCATTAAAGAATGTGCAGCAGGGTAAACTTGGAAGTTTTCAATACAGACTGAAAAATGGCATTGTAAAGGCTATTGAGTGATTGGGGCAGGGTTAGAAGTATGCATGCGCCACCCCAGCTCAGGGCCTATGAGCCCATATGGTTTTCAGTCGTTGCAGCTAACCTGTTCAAAGTGTGATCTGGGAGGCTTTATAAAGGCCTCATTTTTCAGCCTTCTAAGCTTTGGGTAGGTGATGTGGCCATTCCATAAGAGAATTTCTGTCCCTGTTCTTCTAAGCGGAGTAGCACCAAGAGGAAAGGATGCCCTGCAGTGTTCCCCTCTCCAATCCTGTGCCATAACTGTCACCTGAAAGATATTCACGATCATTCCAGGAATGCTGCTGTGGTGGGGAATATGTAACATCCACTACTACCAGGTTCCACCTCAAGTCCTATTAACCTTTTCCCTGGCTCTGGCAATGCACTTTGGGTCCTTGGCACATCTCAGAACCATCCTTTTCAACATAGCAGTCAACCAGCCATCTCAGTCTAGATATGCTTTAATCTGGTGGCAATGGCATTTGCCAGTTCTCATCCCCAAGTCATTTGCACCTGAGCGAACCAAACGATTTTGAGAAAGTGGGAAGGCCCTCAAGTAATGAAAGAGGACAGGAAGCAGGCGACCTCACAACATGCTTCTTACTTTGTGCCCGTCTGTCTTGTTAATTGAGCATATGCCATACTGTGATCCAGGAAGAGCTCCCAGAATGACTTGCCCCACAAAGCTCCTGTAGCCCCACAAAATAATTTGTTTGGGGGCATTAGGCCCATATGCTTAAACCTCTAATAAAATAGTAAGTACTGAGGTGCATCGTAAAGAGAGTCAGACCAGCCCACAATTAGAAAAATAAACAGTCAAATTTGACATATGGACAGGGAAGGGACCTGTACTGCCAACTAACACAAATGAAAAACAAAACAAAAGAACACCTGGCCTTGAACCCATTGTGTCAGCAAGATTTACTGCTGGCCTATTACCCACTAAAATAAAGTGTCTCGCAGTGTTAACATTCCTAAATGCCTGAAATTGCCACCTGCTAACCATTTGAATTAAAGGAGTGCCAGATATCCCCCTTTCATGGGACTATTCGTCTCCTTCAAAATTAGGGGCAGGATATTCAGCAACTTTCATGGCAGCAAGCAAATTTTAAGATTTTGCGGGGAGGTGTCTTGCCTTTAAATATGAGATGGCTCATAGTTTTTCTTGCATTTTAAAAAATCTTGGACAGAATGCCCTGGAAAGGATACTACATTATGATATAATGCCCTTCCCAAGGACATTTTGGAAAGGGATCAAAGCTGGCTGCCAGAAACTGCCAACTGAATGAAGCAGCAGTAATTTTTTTTTAAGTCCTTCTTAAAGTTAAAACACACACACACCCCATTCTTTAAAATTGCCTGCAATCTTTGGTGGTATTTGTCCTCCCCAACCCCCACCCCAAATAACAATCAAAATTGGAAAGGGCCAGGATAGCTCAGTTGTTAGAGCATGAGATGCTTAATCCCAGGATTGTGGGTTCAAGCCCCACGTTGGGCGAAAGATTCCTGCATTCCAGGGGGTTGGACTAGATGACCTTTGTGGTCCCTTCCAAGCCTATGATTCTATGAAAATTTAGCTTCAGTACAGCAAAAATTTGAATGATATGGTAATAAGTGTCCAAGAATGTAGGCATGTATTTTGCTCCAATCATAAGCCTACAGGAGGTCAATATTGCTAAAAACAATTATAATTCAGAACTGGTTTCACATCAAAGGCACTGCACCAGCATTCCTGAAAAGAGGTGCTAGAATATTACCCTCAGGTCTTCATGCCTATATCTTGCTGCAATTGCACAGAAGCCGTGGGCAGCAGTTAAGGCCAGAAAAAATAGATGTTCCGCTCTCCTGTTCCATCTTAGAGAACTGTAGTTTCATAGAGACAGCCTTCTCATGAACAGCCAGATCCCAAAAATCATGTCATCTGCCAAAACTGTTGAATCCAGAATGAACCAGAAGCTTTCTAATACAGAAGGATCCAGTATGTTCTAACTGCAGCTGCTGGAAAAAGATAAAGAACAAATATTTAAAAGGCAAGTGTTGCCAAGAACAGGTCCAGAGAAACAGGACTCCCACTATTAAAGCTCTAAAGGGCAATACTTATAGGAACAGTCCTAGGTATGGTTGCATCAAGTGTCTTACAAGTATTAGAAAACTTAAGGAATTAGCAAAATGCCCTAGCATAAACTGCCCTAGTAAGAAGAGCCAAATATGGAATGCCTGGCTCTCATTGCACAGGCAGTTCCACCAAAACTCCAGTGTCCCATACTCTGTGCTCTCTGCACCGGCAACTTTGGCACCCTGTGTTGCATACGACATATGTCTCAGATGAACTTACAGTTCACACAGCATATTGTCTGGGTACATATTGTTTCTCTGTGCCAATAATCTCAGTTCCTAACTCGAGTCCTAGCACCGAGCACATGCTGTATAGATTTGTTACTGCTCCAGATGTCCTTACTATGCAGCTCCAATTCTGGGCTAGAGTACCTTCACAAAGACAATTTGGGTATATTATATTATATTTATTTTTGTTGTTGTTGTTTCTATACTGCCCTTCATCCGAGGATCACATTCTTATTATTATTGGCCCTGTTATTTTATTACTTATTATATTTCATCCAAAGATCACAGGGCAGTTCAAAGCATAAAAATACAAAATGAGAATATGAAATACATAATAAAAGAAAAACATACCAATAACATCCCTCCCACAAACATATTTAAAAGGCCATAGAATGTTAATCAGCCGAAGCCTGGTAATCAATAAACATTTTTGCCAGGTACCTAAAGACATGTAATGAAAGTACCAGGCAAGCCTCCCTGGGGAGAGCGTTCCGCAAATGGAGAGCCACTGCAGAAAAGACCTGTTGTTGTGTTGCCACCCTCTGGACCTCTCATGGAGGAGACACATGAAGAATTATTATTTTATTAAATTTGTATACCACCCTTTACCATCCCTTTGAATCTACAGGAGATTGAGGAATCTGTGCACATGGCACACAATGTGGGAACTTTATCTCTTTTGTTGGCACTACTGCAGCTTGCCACCAACTGGAGGCACTCTGTACATTACCCAACAGGGAGTATACACCAGCTTTCAGTCGCTGACCACCTTTTTTGAGCACAGAGTACTCAAAAGGTTCTTTGCTCACTAAGGTTACTACCGGTTCCAGAGGTGTCCCTCACATTGTATTGCCTCTACATCCCATGGTGAAGCAATATTCATACCACTACAGAACAGTTGGTTGCACCCTCCTTCTTCTCTAGAGCATCTCCCTTATTTAGTTCACCTTCAGATGAACTCCATGAGTGAACTTTTACACAATCTTTGTACCTAGTCGTCTAACTTTGTCAGTGTCTGTCTCCATAAACATACTGTACTAAGGAATGCAGCACTGTTCTCTTGATTTAACACAGCTTGCATCCTGTTGACTGTCTGAGTGTGTACATCATCGGGCAGGAGGTTCCTTCTGCCTCATGCATTAGTAGGAGTGGAGGGACCAGTCCTATGAATTAGGACAGATTATTGTTATGTCTTACCTCTATAGACAATTTGACAGTGGCTGTTAAGGACCATGTACACCTGACACTCTGCATGAAAATCATTCACCTTATTACACATATGTTGGGAGTATGCCCTGCATATGTCCCTCAATAGATGTACCTGGCTAGCTGTCTAATGGTACCTGTCATGCACCCCAGCTTCCCTGGGTCCTAGACTATGAAGGGAAGGATGATTCAGCTAAAACAACGTGTCTCCTTTCTGTTCACCCACCCTTAGTCTCTCACTGCTTCCAGGTGAAAGATTTTATTTCCATCACTGCATTCAGACACTGATCCAAAGCTTTCACAGCCTCTCCTGATTCAGATGTTATGGAGAAGTAAAGTTGTGTATCATCAGTGTATTGGTGACATCTTCCTCCAAAACTCCAAATGATCATTACCAATGACTTCATATAGATATTAAATAGCACTGAGGAGGGAATAGTGGCTTGCGGAACACTCACCCAGAGCATATGAAGTACAGGGGAATCCCCACTTACACAGGGATTCTGTTCCTGCACACTGCATGTGTCACTGGGATGCGCACAAGTGTGAATTCCTCCATTCCGCCCCTCCCCCTTTCAGCACTGAAAACACATGTGTCAGCAGGAGCACACATGCTGATCACATGCGAGTGAGGAGACACCTGTAGTGCAATCCTTTGAAAAACAGAGGAGCAAGTAATATTTAGCAGATTATTCAGTATATTATTTTCATTGATACAGAATTCCCAAGGAGAGGATGTATTTATATTGGGTTACATACGCATCAGGTTACAGACTCCGCTAACCCAGAAATAGTACCTCGAGTTAAGAACTTTGCTTCAGGATGAGAACAGAAATCGTGCTCCTGCGGCGCGGCAGCAGCAGGAGGCCCTATTAGCTAAAGTGGTGCTTCAGGTTAAGAACAGTTTCAGGTTAAGTACGGACCTCCAGAACGAATTAAGTACTTAACCCGAGGTACCACTGTATATTCATAGAAAGCAGAGTCGGGAAGCTTTTGCAGCCAGAACCTGCAGGTTGTCTTCTTTGGGCTGCATGTTAGTGATGGGTAAGTTCAGAGACAAACATGGATAGGCGTAAAGCCAGAGCCGAAAGTGGGCAGGGCAGCAGATATGACTCTTACCATTGTACAGTAGACTACAAACTAGTCATGCAAAAGTCAGCAGTTTCTACATGTGTGTCCATGCGCGTGTGCGCGCGCACACACACACCTGTTTATTCTGCAAACAAGAGCCATTATTACAGTTCAAGAGCACATTCCAGCCAAGTTAAAACACTTGAGGAAGCACAGAACTGTTGAGACGTGTCACTCAGGGCAAGTTCTAGATAGGAGGAGACTTTTAGCCTCTGGGCCAGGCCTGCAGTTCCTCGCCCCAATATATAATACCGTTGCATGTTCATTTACAAATATTTTTCATGTTTTATTTCAAGATGGTTGTGCCTCATTGGGCCTCCCTTGTAGGACTACTGTATTTTATCTTATTTGGAAGTGAGGCATAGTTGAGTTTTGGAGGCTGAATATAATTTGGGGGGGAAGGATTGTTTTGGAGGAAAGGTTCATTTTATAAATGCTTGCCTTTTTAAAAATGATCAGCTTGCTCCAGCTGTTTTCTGCAATACCTGTTAACGACATCATTTTTTCTGTCAATGTTCCGCTTTTATCCTTCCATATTCTTTTCAGGTTACTTTTGAGGATTGGAGATCAAGATTCTTTAAGAAATGTTTAGAAATCAATGTTTATACACCTTATCTGCTGAATACTGTACTAAACTGGGCTGTTCATATCCTAATAAAGGAAATTCCAGGCGTATTAAAATATCAGTTTACTAGTTATCCATTGTTGTAAACAAAATCTGCCCCTTTTCCCTTATGGGGTATCCAAGAGCCCTTAGAGTGGGTTCCCTATCGGTAGGAGAAAATAACAGAGGCCAACCAGAGAATATTGAGAAGCAAAGCAGCTAGTAAGCCTGATCTTTATTAAAACTGTTGCAACAGGGTGCTCCCCCCCCCCACATGCAGGAGGACCCAGAACCAGGGTGTGCCAGCCCTTATGTAGACTTTTGAAATTGCCCACCCTCAAACTCAAGACCATCACCCCAATACATCATACATACATCACAGAAAGAGGTGGTCTCCACCAAATTCCTGTCTGGCAGAAAACCTGTCAATGGTCACTGATTGGATCACCAGGCAGCCTGGCCATTCTTTTGTAATGATAAATACTTAGTTCCTGAGCCAGGTCACAGACTCACCCTATTCACACCTTAAATGTGCCCTTAAGGCAGGATTTGTGAGCACAGAGACAATGGGGGGGGTCATTTCCTCCCCCCTTGCAGAGAAACATTTGGTCAGTTTGGGAGAGTCAAAATGGTTTCAAGGCTGTCTTCCTGTACTGTTTCAGATATATGGTTTATATATTTATGTACGTGTTTGCCTTGTACATTTAATTTATATACTGTATTTGAGACCTTAAATTCTTATAACACCATAACTAGAATTTCTTCTTCTCTCTGCTTATGCCCTAAGTCTCTTACTGCCTTTTCTCTTAAAACTACTTCTCCTTTCTCTTATAATCATACAGTCTTCAATATTTCTCAGGGCCAGATTAAACAAGATACCATTCATGCAATTATCAATTGAGTGAATGGTTTTTAAAGGTAAATAGGAGGCACAGGGGGGCTGAATCTAAACTGGGACCCTGGTGGGTGAGGCACGGGAATTTCACATATTCCCCTCCACCCCGCTGTAGCATATTAGGACCCACACACCTAATGTTGGCAGTGGAAAGCTTCCAATTTTATGCAAACGGGAGTTCTCACCCCACCTGACAAAAAACATGCAAAGCACCAGAGCCCAGACCTAGACTTGTGCCTGCTATTTAGTTTTTTGAAAATCACTCAATTGCTAATTGTGTGAATGGTGTCTCGTTTTTACTCTTAGTCTCTCCCCTAGATTTTTAACTGCAGTATTACTTGGGGAATGAATCAACTCCTAGGAGTCTTCCTGGGCTAGCAACAGCTGCATCAAAGAATGGACTTCTTTCCTTTCCTTTTGGTCCCTTTGGACAGTATGTACCCCAAGCTGACATATTTTAGATTAGCAGAAACCACACATAAAGCAATTTGCAACTTTAAAAAGTTACGTAAATTAAAAATCAAAGGTTTTAATGAGATACAGATTTCTATTTCTATTTATCTAGCATCAGAGCAGAGACAAAATTAAAAGTGATATAAGTGTATTCTCTCCCCCAACTTCAAACCTCTTTCCCACAACTGTAAAAAGACTAGGGTCTATACTCTTCACTGTCTTCCTTCTTTAGCTTATTTCCAGGAATTGAATCTTGTTGTGTCTAGACTAGAGCAGGGGTCAGCAACCTGCGGCCCATTGGCCACAAGCGACCCATGGGGGTTGTTTAAACAGTCCACGAGCTGCCTCCGAACTGAGCTGCCCGCTCAGCGAGTCCCCGCTTGCTGTGCTAAACCGGTGCAGCACGGAGCGGGCACTTGTTTCTGCGGCACTGGAAATCGTGTCTGCGCATCTGGCCCACGGAGCGATCTCCGCGGGAGTGAACTGGCCCAGGCGAGGTAAACCTTGCCAACCCCTGGTCTAGAGGCACCTTTGGACCTCCATTCAGAGCAAGGATCTGAGCCCCCCATGAACACAGCTCTGCTCTGAGAGATCAAACAGATTTATCCGCCCAAGTAGATTTCTTAAGTATGTCTAACAAAGGACTTAATGTCCTTTTAACTCCATCACCTTTAGTCACGTAAAACTTGATAATTTGCTGGGAGCATTTAAGGTCAAGTCAGTCTTTACATGTACAACCCCTCCTCTCATGTAAAGATATCACAGCAAATGTCAGGCTGGTATAGGTTAACCTCTGAGCCTAAACAGAATGTAAAACAAAACTATACCAACAATACATGATAGCCATCTTCAAATATCTGAAGGGCTGTCCCATGGAAGATGGAGAAAGCTTGTTTTCTCCTGCTCTGGATGGTAGGACTCAAACCAATGGCTGCATGTTACAAGGAAGGAAATTGTGACTAAACATTAGGAAGAACTTTCTGACGGTAAGATCTGTTTTACAATGGAATGGACGACTTCCTCAGAAAGTGATGGACTCTCCTTCCTTGGAGGTTTTTAAGCAGAGGTTGGATGAAGAATTTGACTAACCAGGGTAGAGCTCTACTATATAAGAAACATGTTGTTGTTGAAAAAGCAGCCTCTGCAATGTGTAGAACAACATAACCTATGTCTGGAAGTCATTGTTATGCGAAGCATTTCTCTTCCCTGTCAGGGGCAGTCAGTGATGCACAGTGGAGGTGGGGTAATGGACAGCATAATTAGTCAGGGCATGGGTAAGTTGTGCTAGACATTATGAAGGAGTGAGGAAGGATGAAGATAAGTTGCTATTTTCAGCCGTCACCACATGTTCCTTAGAACATGTAGTTCTGCCCTCAGAAATTAATGCATAGCAACCCAATATTAGAACAGTTTTTCTAGATGTTATTTAAAAATAGAACAAAATCCTACAATTAAAAAAGGTTACATTAAATTGCATGGCGCTAAACAGAATTCCAGCTGCTACTAATTTTGCTTTATAAAAAGCTTCTCTCTCTCTCTTTACTAAAAGGACAGTCTCTAAAGCAAAGTGAGCAGAGCTCTTGAAGATTGAAGACACTATAATTATGCAAAAGAAGACACTGATAGTATTATGCAGATTTGTTAGCATTGTCCTTGCATCACAAGTGAGTTTGGTTTATTTCAGCAAACATCAGCTGTTCATTAAAAAAACCCAACCCTTAAATGCATATATGCCATGTGAGCTTATATGCATATATGCCAACTTATTTCAGTGAATGGTTGCATCTTGCTTTTCCTTCCAACAGGAAGCCTATTGCACTTAATAACAAAAAATGCAATACTTTTTTTTAAAAAGGAAGCATTGTATGAAATATTCTAACAATAAAAATGGTGCACTAATCAGTACAATATTTAAGAGGGGGAATTAACCATTAAATAATAAACAGCAGACATTTGAAGAAAAAGTCTAAGCAGCAACCCTTTTGGAATTACCCTTCGGTAATGACATGCTGGCATCAACCACCTCCGCAGTTTTATAGCACTGCTTGGAGTGCATTCATACATATTCATACACACACACACACACACACATATATATATATATGGTTTTTATTCCATTCTGTCTTAATTCCCTTTCTCTGTCTGCATACTGCAGTGAAATCTCTTCGTGTTGACCCATCAGAGCTCTTTGCTCATCCTTCTCTCTGCTAACTCACCCTCTCTTTTCTGTCTACATCCCATAGCATGCACACTCTTCTTTTTGCCCAACAGCAACTCTGCACTCCTAACTGACGGCTCCTCTCCTTCCGTTTTCATACTTGTAGGTTCTCTTTAGGCCTATAGGCCTGTTTCCCTCACTGAATCAAAAGCAGCCCAAACAAGAAGTCTGTAGTCCCTGTTAACTGCAGTAACAAATTTAAGTAGTTTAAGGCACCAGTTGAACTACAGTTACAGGCAGCCACTGGAGAAAGTGTGAGGCAGTGGCTTTACATCTACCTAGCAGTACCCTGCACCAGTTTTCAACCTAAAGCAAACAGATGTAACTCCTGAACTGAGGAACAGGCTGCATGACTTATGTGTTGGAATAATGGCAGCAAAACTACAACCAAAGAAGTCAAGGGAGCAAGATGCAGGATACAAGACCGTTGGTGTTGAATAGAGAGTCTTCAGTTGCCCAACAGTGGATCTAAAGCAAATACAAGACCAGAAAACTGCAGCAATCCTGGAGGGCAAAGTGTTTATTCAGAGAACATACTGGCTGCTTTTGGAAATGCCACAGTTAAATGAAAGGGTACAGGAATAGCTTACAGCACAGCTGGGTGTAATTAAGAAGTTCTCCCGTTCTACATCACAGAGAAAGAGGATCCACTAATGCTAGGCAGTGTACTTCATTCTGAATCTCATCAGGTGAGTTTATGATGTTGCATTACAAGCACCCTCCAGCAAAGATAATGTTTTCAAACTATATCTAGATATTTTTGAGGGGCTTTGATAATTTCCCAACACTCAGTGTATCTGCTTGGTTCCATCTGTGACCCCAAAGATCCAAGGATCCAGGAAAATATATGCAATGCTACCAAATCTTAAGGCTACTTTTTAAAGGCTGGAGGCTGATAGAGTTGTTATCAAAGTGTGGAAACCCAAACCCTACCTAAGTCAATGTCATGGTAATCAGAGTGTAAAAAAATAACTGTATAGTCATAGCAAAACAAAGCTAAGGGGCACCATTTACGTTGCTTGCAATTCAGGATTCCCTCATCTTTACCCCTACCCCACAAAAGGCCAAATCAGCTAGAAATAAACTATTCATGATCCTGGATAAGTGCAGGTGACAGTAGACAAATAGCCTTCAGAAGTCTACATCTTCATTTACCCATGGAGATACTCCTCCAACAAACTCCTTTTTGGAATAAAGTCTGCAAGTGTTCTAGTAGAAAAACGAGTGTTATTAAGTGCACACATCATAGCAGATGACATGATAATCGCATCAGCTGCCAAAGAACATGCTGCCATTCTAAAGGAAGCGTTGGGCAGAGCTAATCAGAAAGGAGGAAAACTCAACAAGAACCAGTACAATGCCTGAATCACAATGTCAAATATATGGAGTTAAACCAAGTGAAAGCAAGACAGAAGGCATCTGCTTACAGAAGATTCTCAGTACTAATCAGTAACTAGCATAAACTAAATAAGTTTAGCCTAACAGCACAACTGCTGAAAAATAATGTCATCTGCCAATGGGGACCAAAATATGAAGGCTCAAGCAAAACCTTACCACAGCTCCAAGGGATAACACAGCTGATATTATGACCTGGCAGAGCAACATGAAGTACAGACACATCTAAGGATGGTCTAGGTACATGTCACTTCCAGAAGAGAGAACCCTTAAAGCCTGTGCATCGCTGCCATCTCTATTGCATCAGCTGAAAACAGTCGCAGGAGACTGATTCAAGTGGTTCATAATTTAACAGAACCACTTTCTCCATTGAGGTCCTGTGAGGTCGAGATCTCCTGCAATGATTTTGCAAAATTTTTTGCAGATAAAATCACTCAAATTTGGAAAGAGGTTGACTCTACCATGGTAGTGGAGCTGGGCTGGGAGAGTGCCCGTGCTCTGTCTGGTCAAGTTGTATGGGATCGATTTCAGCTTGTTACCTACCTCAGGCTGCTTGGAGGAGTGTAACCAACCACCTGTTGCTTGATCCTTGCCCATCCTGGCAAGTGGGCCAGGCTTGGCTTGGCAAAGGGCTCCATCGGGTAGTGAATGCTTCCCTCTGTGAGGGAGTCTTCCCAGAACCCCTTAAAGAAGCAGTTGTTTTAAAAACTATATTTGAAACAGCCATTGTGTCCAGTTATCTCCCAGTCTCAATTTTTCCATTCTTGGGCAAGGTGATGAAGCGGGTGGTTGCTGAACAACTCCAGCCATGTCTGGATGATGCCCAAACATGACTTCCCAAACTTGTCTTGTTGATAACTCCTGCCCACTTACCTGGTGAGGATTCTGCAGGGCACTTTGCAGACCTGCTGCATCCCTAGGAGTTGAGTTGAGGAGAACAGGGTAAGGAGTATCCTGGTTATCTAATATACTACTTTGCTTTCCATTTCTAGCCTTTCCCTCACTCATTACATTTTATATTCTGTCCTTCCCCCAAGGTGGCATATGTGGTTCTCTCCTCCCTATTTGATTCTCACAACAGCCCCATGAGGTAGGCTATGATGAATCAAAGTATGGCAACCATACATCTTGGGAGAAAGGAGGGGCTTGTGTGGGCTAAAGCCTCTTCTTTCCCTCATAACAGTTAGCAAACCAAAATGTATGAGGTGACGTCATCATTATGTTGTGAATTTGCCATTTCTATAAATGGTGGTCAGTAAGGTAGCATGGAAGCTACACTGTGGTGATGTCATGTTATGGGGTTTGCCTTCTTAAGCAGGAATGAGGAGAAGATGACACAAGGGCACTGCTTTCAACAGTGGCCTTTTATCAGCTATAATATGGTGTCCTGGCTAGTGTACTTTGCTCACTTATGAAAGTAAATTTGCAAATAGCAGACGCGTTAGTTCACTTCCCATTATCTCCCAGACAAACATGAAGAATGTATTTATGAGTATTCATAAAAGAAGTAGGAACCATGCTACTCAAAGGGGGCTTTCACCCTGGTATATGTGTATAAGATTGCAACAGAAGTTGAGTCCCTATTTATAGTAAGAAGTAAATGGAGAAAACCACCCTTGAGAATGGCTAGTAGATTCTCCCACAAAAGCAAAAGTCTACTGTTTCGTGTGCAGACTTTTCTGTAACCAAACTGCCTCAAATACAGCTTTAGCTTCTACTGGATTTGATTATTGGCATCCCATGGAAAATTGAAAAATCATATGAACTCTATGCTAACATGCTTAACTAGAAAGCATAGTCAAATGCTCACATTAGCTGGTAATTTTTATTTTTTTGTGAACTTGCATGCAAACAAGAAACAGATTCACAATTGCATTGCTGGAAGTGTATCCAAAGGATGTTGGCCTTAGTCTAGTCAATTAACTATTTCACTTCCATCTGTGCAAACTTACCCTGTGGAAAAAGAAAGTTTCAGCCACCAATATATGTATCAAATAATATTACAGGAGAAAATTTGGACAGGTTTTCCAAATGTGGAAACAATTTTCAGATTGTTCGTGTGTTTAACAATTACAAACTGTACTGATGAAAGATTATTTTCTAGACTAAGAAGGATATAGCATGATCTATGGTCAACAATGTCCCAAGATCATAGCTGTCAACCTTCCCTTTTTTGTGGGAAATTCCCTTATTCCAGCGCCATTTCCCGCTGCTTCCCGCTGCTATCCTGGATTGTTAGATATCCCGTAGACTGTCCCCGGGACAGGTGAGGCTGCTGTTCCCTTATTTTCAAATCTGAAAGTTGACAGCTATGCCCAAGATTGGTTGTGTGATCTAAGCATTCTCTGCAACTGCGACTCACTGATTTTAATGATATAATTGATAAGTTGGCATCTAAAAAAGCTTGAAAGAAACTGTTGCATATAGTGTAATGTTACAGCTATGATTCCCCTATGAATGTTCTGTGTGAATGTCTTCATTAATTCCATACTTTTGTAAACTTACTAAAGTTTATAAATTTAGAAACAATATTTTCATGAATGCTCAAATTTCAGTAATGTTCTGCTTCCATTGAGTAGATAAAGAAGAGAATGGGGTTTTGTTTCTCAGGAGCAGATGCTATTAAATTCAGGCCTCCCAGTGTCTCCTGGCCCAGCGCCTCCAGTTGCTTTAATCCAGGCCTGTCCAGAGGAGTGTAAGAAAACAAAGATACAAAAGGGTGATTCAGAAGACAGTTGAAGATGGTGTCTGGTGTCTAACATTGTGGTTTATTAAAGGGAATAAGGATTGATTTATAGTTGATATTCACTGATCAGGGAAAGTATCTCCTGGGCTATGACATGAGGTCAAGGTTGCTTCCGCCTAATACTGTTCTCTGCAGTGCAACTATGTCACCTATGTAAACAGAACTGCACTAGAAGGCTAGGGATGAAGGAAGATGGGTGGTAGAGCATCTTTATTTTAACCTGCAGTATTAATGCTGCCTGCCACTTAATCTTCAATTTGTGCACTTTTCCATGTATATCAGATTATTCACTGGTCTCTTTTTTATTCTGTTTCACTTGCTAGCTAAAGTAAAATTTGTTCAAGATCTATTTCATTGATTAGAATTTAAAAAGCAGGCATGTTACCACAAGCATCTGTGTAGCAGATCTAGGCGGTAAAATAAATAATAGTATATCATTGTTTAGTTGCTAATCTGCACATAGTCCCACAAATGACTATTGTTAAGCCCGCTTTTTTAAACCACCGTATTTTTCGCTCTATAAGACGCACCAGACCATAAGACGCACCTAGTTTTTGGAGGAGGAAAACAAGAAAAAAAATATTCTGAATCTCAGAAGCCAGAACAGCAAGAGGGATCGCTGCGCAGCCTGAATTCACTCCGTAAGACGCACACACATTTCCCTTACTTTTTAGGAGGGAAAAAGTGAGTCTTATAGAGCAAAAAATACGGTAAATACTAAGTGCCATCAACGGGGATAATAAAGTCAAATAATTTTTGCTGTATCAGGAATGAATAAAGCAATATAATTAAATATATATTTCTTGGCTTATTTAGTGTACAAAGTTTGGACCTACTTCTGGTTTAGGACAGCTTCCCCAGCGCTCTTCTGCTCGAAGATCATTTGGACGGACAAAGAGATTCAGCATTACTCGCTCACTTGATGATCTTGAGGTAATTTTATTACACTAAGCTTCCACTGTTTCCTGTGAAGAGAGAGTGAACAGGCATTGATAAGCTGCTTAAACAGTACTCTAAGGAAAGTAGATATGTTCTCAAACGAGAGTAAATTAACGTGTTGCTTTTCTCTGTTCTGGTTGACAAATCACTTTAAACCACTGTTAAGCTTGACTGTGATTTAAAAATGAATGTGCCATGTCCTGGGGGGTCACGCCACCCCCCTGCTCCCACTGCTAATGCTGCCAGGAGTTGAGCCCTGCTTTGGCTTAGCGTTGCGTTTGGACCCAGACGCGGGAATTAAATCTCTCCAAACAAGCCATGAGCTATAACCAGATTTTGTTCTTGCCTTACTGGTTATGGCTTGTTTGGGGAAGGCAAACCATGGAGCCCAGGTTCAGACGTAATCCTCAGGCTGAGCTCTCAGAAGCAAGAATGGGGGAGGAGTGAAGGGGCTGCAGTTTTCTTCCTCTGCATCAGTACACTGCACATTCACCTTTAAATTTGTAAATTTGCCATGGGAGCATATTCACCCAGTGCTTTTCAAACTACACTGGCTCCCGGTAGAGTACAGGGTCAGATTTAAGGTGCTGCTTTTGACCTTCACGGCCTAGGACCCTTGTACCTACGGGACCGCCTCTCCCGGTATGCCCCACGGAGAGCCTCAAGGTCCATAAATAGCAACACCCTAGAGGTCCCAGGCCCTAAGGAAGTCAGATTAGCCTCAACCAGAGCCAGGGCCTTCTCAGTGATGGCTCCGGCCTGGTGGAACGCTCTGTCTCGTGAGACCAGGACCCTGCAGGATCTGATTTCTTTCCGCAGGGCCTGTAAGACAGAGTTATTCCACCTGGCTTTTCCTTCTCCTCCTGCGATGAGGCATTTTAATGAGGCATTTTAATGTTTCAATATTTTAATGTTGTATTTCAATTTTGTTTTAAGTTGTAATCATTCACCTTGTTTTTATTATTGCTTGTTAGCCACCCTGAGCCCGGCCTTGGCTGGGGAGGGTGGGGTATAAATAAAAAATATTATTATTATTATTAACCCATAGTTAAGCTTCATTATGGTTTCAAGTGGAATGCAAATGAGGCCATTTAATGCATGCATGCTAAATATTCTTATAATATAGGTGGTGGTGCTGAACATGTGGAATTTGTGTTATAAATTTGCCTAGGTTCTCGGTTTGATGCCTTGTAACTAAATCCCTGCTTTCATAACAATGCCTAGCCTTCATCATTGTGTGTGTGTATGTGTAAGCGGGGAGAGTCTCTACTAGTCTTCAAAAAGCGAACACTAACCAGAATGTGGCTCAAAAAACATGATTTTCAAAATGTAGCAAGCTTCTAAAAGAATGAACAATTCATTACTGGGGTGGCAATATCCTATATATATTTTTATATAGTATATTCAGAAGTAGTCATTTTTACCTACACAAATGACTTTTTTGTGGTTGGAGTTTGACTAATGCTATGACATAATAGACGTATCCTCAGTACTTCATAGGCTTGTGAGTTAAAATAAATGGGTGTGGTACTGAAATGTATGAGAATCCTGTTGCACAAGGAAAAAGAATTCTGTAACCTTCTTTTGCTTAGTCAAAGGAGCAAGGAACAGACAAGTCGGATGAAGCAAATAGCATAATAGGCTTGCATGTGATTGCAATCTTGAAGGAACATGCAGCTACATGCCGAGAAACAGAGAAAATGGGAACAAGCTGTATAAAGTTGCTGTTTGATTTTAGAGCTAGTTTAAAGTTTTCCTATACAGTTCACACTGAACCTATGAACCACTAGTATGCAGTCTCTGTGGAGGGTTCATTGTTATGCAAAGACAGTCACAGCAACAATTTAAAGCCTTGAGTGCAAGCTGTTTTTTTCTTTTTCTTTTGATGAGTAGATACACAAACTGGTGCTTAGTCTGGGTGGGTCTCCACTGTGAAGGAAGGAAGAAGAGGCACCTTAGGTTCATTTCTTTTACTGGACAGGAGAAGTAAACATGTGTGTTCGTAGGAAACTTTCCTTAAAATGAGAGAGAAGTCCCTTAGGGACAACTTGTACATGGAGGAACTTTGCAACATTAGTCACGTAAGTATGTTTCATTTATCAAATAGTGTATATGGAACTAAAGAAAGTGACTTAAAGGACAGCCTTCAGTTGCAAGGTCTTCCATATAGTTCCTGTAAAAGTCTACATTCTCTCCAGTTGATTTCCCCACTCTATTAATGTTAACTGATAATTTTTATATTTAATTCTTTTATTGTGTAAGTCAGCAGTAAAGTGGTTTTCCAGTAGGTACTTATGCAGCACTGTCATTTTTCTAAGAATAATTAAATGTGTTAAACAATGGCAGCTCCTCATGTATAAAAATAGTTTGCCTGCATGGTTTGATGGTTCTTTGTATGTTTATTTGGTAGACCTACCCGTTAGGGGTTTTCATGACTCAGATAAAGTTTGAGACGGGGATGTTTCAGTTTTTAAAAATGTATAATGTTTCTTAAATGAAACACAGAGAAGTATTCTAAAGGCTCTGTGTCATTAAAAAAGGAAGGGGAACAATATGCCCTGGCTAGATTGTTAATGGAATACATTCCAGTAACACACACACACACACACAAAACTCACTGGTAGGCATATCTATCTTCAACAGGTTGTTAAAAGAGATCTTACGTATTTTTGTGGCTATTTCTTGGCTATCCTTATTCTTACTGGTAAAGAAAATAAAACAAGCACATTTTTAATACGCAAAAAAAAAATTGTCTTCTAAAAAATCCTTTGTGGCTACAAACTTATGAGTAGAATTGGACTTGCTTCAGTGCTAGCATGCATTGAATGGCATATTTTTTATTGGTATTGTAAGTTTCAACCATATCCTGAAAAACATGTTCAGTTTTCTTAAGAGTGACATTTGAATGCTTTGATACAGTTTTTTCTTTGAAGTAGATTCTCTAGGGAGAATATTTTTTCCTATACGATCTCATAGTTTTAACAGGATTATTATTAAGACTGAAACTTAATTGAAACTTTAATAGCTTAATCATTGAAGGGTTAGTCAATCTATTAGTTAAATTTGAATATTTATACAGCATTCTTCCCATTCCCATATATATAATACTAACGTATTTGGTGTGTTTCATATTTTCACTAATCTCTGTTGTTTCCTGCTGGGAGCTGCTGCTAACACAAGATATACGGCCTTCATAAATGGAGGTTCCATCCCTATCTGTCCTAGTTAAGAAATTCCTTGATTAAACAGATCTGGCTATTCATACTTAAGAAATGCCTTGCTGGAAGAGAACCTGAGTTCCTATAATTTAGTGTCCTGAACAGCAGACAGCCCAGTATTACTTCTGAGAAACCCACGAGTTTTGAACTCCCACCCTATCCCCTAGCACCTGCTATCCTCTGCCTGTGTGTTTTTCTTCATGGGCTGAATTTGTGGGTGGAGTGGAGAGACAATGGCCTTGAAGGAGCAGAGCAGCAGCTGCCCTCTCCCTCTTTACCCTTCCCAGTAAAAAGCTGGTGAGAAGTGCAGAAGGCTGTGCCATTTGCACCAACACCCACCTCCCCTTCTCAGCATTTGTTTGCTCAGTGACAGACCACATCTTTGGCATACCGGAGGTCCCTGCTTTGATCCTTTGCATCTCTAGTGAAAAGGATTGTCTGGCCAGTAATGAAAAAGACCTCTCTCTCTTCCTGAGATCCTTAGAGAGCCAGCCGCTGCCAGTCAGAGTAAAGTGGAGAAATAGTTTGGCCTGGTATAGTCAGCTCTGTCTTTAGCATATGTGTTGCCGGGGGTGCAGAGATCCCCCCAGCACCGCCAAATTTAGTTTAGCCCCCAAATTAACTTTTATTATGCTTATGTCAGACACCACGCTTAAGCCTTATCTCTTGCTTAGGAAAGAAGGAAGGAAAAAGAAACAAACTTTTATTTGCTCATTTCTTTACAATACACTTATACTTAAGTATACAACACCACCACACTTAAACTTACAAGTATTGTTTAGGCACCTCCTTAGGAGAAACATCAGTCATGCCAAAGGTGCCACTGACCCCGCTGTCGCATAGCAGCTTAATACAATATGTAACGTAATATTTTGATGTAAGAGTTACTTTCACGTGCACGGTGCCATTGTGAATGATAAGCACACCGCTGGCGCGGCGCATCTTTGGTAAATGAGCGCATGATGTCGAAAGTCCTTTAGTGAAACAGTAGGTGTACATTTCGATAATACCTAGGTATATATGTATTTTGTTTTTCTAGCTTGATCAAAATTATGAATTATTTCATGACAGGTAGATAGTTAAGAGCTTAAGCGGCTTCAGCAGCGGGCACCAGGTGCCCCCCAAAATTTGGCCCCCGGGTGCCCCACACCGCTTGCACCCCCGGGTAAAGACGGCCCTAGGTATAGTGCAGTTTGCTACATGAGTGAGCCTCTTCCCTTCCCAGCACAGCAGCCGCTGGGATCATCCAGGGTGACTTGCATGCTGAACATCTGACTCAGATGTTCAGCATGAGAACCACCCTGGACACCAAGTAATGAGCCTTATCAGTGTCAGTTGGTCTGAAGGGGATAGGGTTGTGTCAGTGAATCATGTGCGGAACACAAACTATGCAGAGGAACTTTGCACGCAGAGAAGGGAAAGGAGGGGGAGAAAGTTGCAGCTCAGCACAGCTCAGGCTGATTGAGGCTAAACATTGGGAAGAACTTTCTGAGCTGTTCAACAGGAGTATGGTTTCCCTCGGGAGGTGGTGGGCTCTCTTCCATTGGAGGTTTTTAAATCAGAGGTTGGATGGCCATCTGTCACGGATGCTTTAGCTGAGATTCCTGCATTGCAGGGGGTTGGACTAGATGATCCTTGGGGTCTCTTCAAACTGTACAATTTTATGATTGTAGAACCCAAATTGGGTTCAGAGCTTTGACAACTGAAAAGAGGATATTGGTCCACAATATTGATCAAGGCAAAATATTTTAATCTTGAGGCCACTTATTACTTCATTTATTGGTTTAGTTATTTAATGCTGCTGGAACAAATAATATGCAGTGCAGAAAACAAACTTATTTGCTTCCCTGGGGAGGGGGGTCTTTTGAGACAGAAACCCATTGATAGAACTGTCTTTGATTCTTTGTGAAAAACATTGAAAATTATATTTGCTTGTAACATAATGGGGGGTTGTTTTTGTTTTTACATCTGCCAATAATTGCCCCAAACCAGTATCTATCTACCTCTTTCCTGGATTTGTTGAGTCTCCATTTCAGGGGGGGACCCCTGGCCTTAGAGGGTACCAGGAGTATGCTTAAAGGTAAAGGGACCCCTGACCATTAGGTCCATCATGACCGACTCTGGTGTTGTGGCGCTCATCTCGCTTTACTGGCCAAGGGAGCCAGCGTACAGCTTCCAGGTCATGTGGCTGCTTCTGGCGAACCAGAGCAGCGCATGGAAATGCCGTTTACCTTCCCACTGGAGCGGGACCTATTCATCTACTTGCACTTTGACGTGCTTTCGAACTGCTAGGTTGGCAGGAGCAGGGACTGAGCAACGGGAGCTCACCCCGTCGAGGGGATTCGAACCGCCAACCTTCTGATCGGCAAGCCCTAGGCTCTGTGGTTTAACCCACAGCGCCATGCTTACTTAGACGTATATCCCATTGCATTAATGAAGCAAGGCAGTTCCTGTTTAGGTAATCCAGCATCTGGTCTGTCCCTGCCCATTGCCACATTACCCTCAAGGAGTAATCCTAAAAACTAAAATTAAAATTAAAATTCAGAGTGCTCAGGTTGTCTGTGGGAAGATAGTGCTCACAAGGGTCACATTGTGGGGCCCCAAAGCTACTCTGATGCCTTGAGTAAGCTTTGCCTGGTTCAACCTATGTGCCTGGCTTGTGTATGGATCTTCAAGATGTTCCTTTGAAGGAAAAAAAGTTAAAGTCACTCTCACCTATATCCTCTGCACATAGAGGATTTACTACTTGCTTGTTCCTCCTCTTTCTTTGAACATGACTGAAGAAAGCTTTTAAAATTTTATTTTTAACCTCTCTTGCAAGCCTGAGTTCATTCTGAGCTTTGGCCCGCCTGACCTTCTCCTTGCAACTATTGGCTACTCATATATACTCTTCCTTTGTGATTACCCCATTCTCCAAACACATTCTTGCCAACCACTGTGAGGTGCAACCCATGTCTGGCCAGAAGTCCTTCCTCAAGGAAGTGGAAACTATGGTCTAAGGAGCCAAATCCTTCCTGACAACACCACCTGCGCAGTCAGTGGTTTACTTCCAGTATTTTCCTCTCTCTTCCTGGACCAAGACCTTCAACAGAAAGGAGAGATTTAAAAACACCTGTGTCTCAAGGCCCTTCAGCCTCCTGGCCAGAGTCTCATATGTCAAAGGCTGTGTTTGGCAGTATTGTTTGTACCCACATGAATCAAAAAGAGAAGGGGTTGGTGGCAGTTTCTCTGTCACATTGTGAATCTTAGCAGCTGGAAGACAGCACACCTCCCGGGACATCCTGTTACTTCCACACACTGCTACCTCTAAAGATAACTAAAGAAAAAACAGTATTATATAAGGGGAGTGGGGATGCTTAAGACATGCCTATCCCACCTTTGAGCAATGGAGTCTTTGATGGACAGGCAATATTGGTAGACAGGCAGGGGTTGTGCAGACCTTCATGACAAATACATACTCTGCTGTGTCACATTTATTATACTTTATCTCAAACATTAAATCTAGTTCTGTCCCCAGTTTGTTGTTTTACATAGAAGAGCAGTCTTCAACTTTTGCTATTAGTTTTGGTAAAGGGTCCCGGATAATAAGACTATTGCATAGTTGTATAATTTTGCACCACCTGTTTTTAAGGAGCATTTAATACAACATACGCATACACACTGATTTTCGATAATCCTGATATATTACCTTTTTCCAGTAGTGGAAGGGACAAAGACTTCAAAGCTGCTCCCCAAACCAATTATTCAGCAACCCAGCAGGTATCTGAGATTCAGCAAACCTTTCTATCTTTGCAGCTATGAGGATTGGAAACCTCCTTTAAAAAATATAAATCTGAGATGCTCTGGAAGCTGAATTCTATTCCTACTGCCACACCTTGCCCATTTTTGCACTCTTTCAGCCATGGCAGATGCACAGACCTAACTATAGTGTTCTGCAAACGCACCATTTCAGACTGAATAAACTATGTTATGTTATTTGCTACAGACAGGATTTGTTAAATACCACAGCCCCAATTCTCCAAACTATCCTTTTTCTGTGAGATAGCCGAGATACAGTCTGATCCATGATGAACTGGAGTGTTCTGCGGTGGCTGGTTGCTATTGGTAACATAAAGGGAGTAAAATAGAACATGGGAAATGCCTTTAAACTTTGTGGGCATTTTGCACAGGCAGTGCAGAGTATTGGATGGTGCACTTAAGCTCTTGAGAACCTGTTTTATTTAAGAAATGCTCCACCATCTAAAGTAAAGATGAATTTAGGAAAGGTGCTTCTGGCAAAAATAACTGCTTTTTCTTACGATGAACAGGTAAGCAATATGATTGCTTGTCACAAGGGACTGTCTTGCATTGGAGATTAGAGACCTGAATTATAGATTATTATTATTCTATATTAAGACTTTTGAAACTTATAGCTGAAATTGTATTTTGTGAAAAAATATTTTTTTTAAAACAAATGTTGATTATGGGAGTTATGTGAAAGAAACTACATAGCAGCAGTTTTACAAGTTTTTTGTTTTACTCATCAAATTTTAGTGTGTAAATATTAACTTTTATCAGAGATGTTGCAAGATGAAAAACAAATTTGACAATCATCTATAAATGGTACAGATTGCTTATGTCTTCTTGTCTGTTTGCAATAAACCACACAAATGCATTTTTATTTTGGAGGAAAAACCTTTTATTTTTTAAAATTTGAGTTGCATTTTTTTGACACCAGTGTCTTGTCAATTTCTCTAACATGGCAAGAAAAAGACTATCATCTTTGTCTTCTTCTTGCTTTATTGTTTTTATGCAAGTAGACAATTAATATGGAGCTCCACTGAGCTTAGTGTGTCTTAATTCTGGGTAGACAATTTTAGAAGTGGAAAGAAAATAATTTTAAAAATCATTCTGAAGTAAAGGAATGCTATCAAATTGTGATGAATCAGCTTCCTGCACAACAGAAATTATGATTTCTTACAGTTACTTTGTTACTTTTTGGTGTTTAAAAAATAACCTGCTTCAATTTCCTCTGTAAGAAATGTCTGGCATATATCTTTTCTTTAAAAAAAATATCAAAGTAAAATGAATGAGTGATAACTGGGGCAGGAACCGGAATGAAAATATGCAGAAAGTAAAATACATATTTTTAAGGCATTCATTTCGTAATAGTAATACTTATATTTTTATGTTTAGGTAGTGTTTTTAAAATAATATTTATTTTCATACTTACGTCCAGAGAGGTTATGTGTCATTTGAATTTTCAAATTTAAATGAAAATATTGAATATGCATAATCTCTGTCTTTGCAAAAATATAATTTGCAAAATAGAAACATTGACCAGAAACCAGGAAGACACAAGAGAGGGTGCTTCATGTCATGATCAAGAGCCCCATGATCTGCCAGGAGAGCTTTCAGAGGGTGAGGGGCTGTTGCCAGATGGGGAGAGTTGAAAAGTACCAGTACAGAACATCACATGAAACACTCTAGAGCTCAGCAGCAGAACAGGCGTATCTGCTGTGTGATAACAGCAATCATTTATATACCATTCAGGTTGTTTCTCATATGTGTTGTTGTTGTTGTTGTGTATGCATGAAACTTTACAATCTAAAAAATAGAAAACACAGAGAACAACAGGGGAAGGGATATCAGGGTAAATGGGAAGAATATGCAATTACTTCAGCTGCACCTACTGAGGTTTAGTTACAGTAAGGTTAGGGTCTGAGGGTTGTTCCACAGGCTTCATGAAAAATGTGAGTTTTGAGGAGGGACTTGAAATAAAGAAAGAAGCTGGTCTCTGAAACTTTCTGCGAAGCAATTTCAGGCAGAAGGGGCAGCAGTGGAGAAAGCAGCTGTCGTTGCAGGGAGTAGGAAACCTTCTGATGGTTGGTGAGGGTGTTTAAAAAGTGAAAGACACAGGTTGGTGTGTGCTAGGATATAAGAGGAAGGAGATGGGGGCAGGTGAGAGACTAGGGGGGGTGGTTATGGCTTGTGCAAGGCCTGGAATGGCTGGAAGCCAGTACAGTCATACCTTGGTTTAAAGATGCTTCAGGTTAAATCTTTTCAGGTTGCATCCCGTGGCAACCCAGAAGTACCAGAAAGGATTACTTCCAGGTTTCGTCGCATGCGCAGACGCTCAAAATGACGTCACACAAATGCGCAGAAGTGGCGAATCGCAACACGCAGACACGGGTTGCGTTCTGCTCAGGTTGCGAACAGGGCTCCGGAACAGATCACGTTCGCAACCAGAGGTACCACTGTATAGGGATTAAAGAAGAAGTTTAGGGGGGGACGCAGTTGGCGCTGTGGGATAAACCACTGAGCCTAGGGCTTGCCGATCAGAAGGTTGGCGGTTCGAATCCCGGCGACGGGGTGAGCTCCCGTTGCTCGGTCCCTGCTCCTGCCAACCTAGCAGTTCAAAAGCACGTCAAAGTGCAAGTAGATAAATAGGTACCGCTCTGGCGGGAAGGTAAACAGCATTTCCGTGCACTTAGTCATGCTGGCCACATGACCCGGAAGCTGTATCCTCGGCCAATAAAGCAAGATGAGCGCCGCAACCCAGAGTCGGTCAAGACTGGACCTAATGGTCAGGGGTCCATTTACCTTTATGGGGGGGCTACCCTTGGGGGTGGCCTGGAAGCTGCAGCTTTCCTCAACCCCAACCAACAGTGGTTAGATGGCTGGCGGAGTGGGGGACTGTCTATCACCAGCATATAACTCTTTGTTTGAAGGATTTGCAGTAGCTTCCAATGTGCTACCCGGCCATGTTCAAGTTTTTGTAGTATTAAGGCTTTACACAAATGAGGACTAGGTTACGTACTTCAGAGAGTGCCTTATTGCTTGTATACCCAGTCAGTTGTTGCATTCTGCAGAAGAGTTTCTCCTTCAAGTACCATCCCCACACTAACTTGGGCAAGGCGTTTAGTGTGGCTGCCTCTGTTCCGTAGAACACCATTCTTGTTGAGGTATTGCACAGGCACCCACTATTTTTACTTTCTAGAAACAACGGGAGACATTTTTATTTCTACAGGCTTCTCCAGCTTCATGAGAAGGTCCTCTGCTCATTTTGTATTATTTTTAAACCTGTCTTGTTATTTTTTGTACCATTTTTTAAACTATTTTAGCGGTTTTTTTATGTTCATAAATTGCCTTGACTCAAATGTCGAAAGCATAAATTAAGAAAATGCATACAAATAAAAAAGGTGAAAATACTGGTTTTGGACATTCTAAGCTTGAGAGAACCATAAAGCATACAAGGGGAAATATCAGAGAAGCACTTGGAGATGCAAGACTGGTTCAGAAGTAGAACAGGATTTCATCAGCATATAAACTACTGTTTTATTTGTTGGTTTTATTTCTATCCTGTCCTTCCTCCCAAAGGAGCCCAGAGTAGCAATCAACAAAGTGGTAAAACAATACAGTAGAGGTAAAAACATGTCTAAAGAATGTAGAAACAATGAAAAACATTTAAAACAGTAACCTGTCCTCAGAGATAATAATTCCAAGGTTGTCAGTATCTTTGGTAGTATTGAAAGCCATAGGATGTGAAGATGTTTTCCAGGGACACTAAATATAGAGAGAATAGTGAAGGGCCAAGTAAAGTAGCCCAAGGAATGTATTAACTTGAGAGTAACCTTCCAGGAAACACAAGTCAACAGATGTGATTTTTTTACCTTTTGTACAGTACATTCCCCCCCCCCCCACACACACCCTCATTGCAGCCAGCAAGTGGTTGTAGTTCAAGGGTCAAAGTTAAACAACGAGAAAAAGAGTTGACAAAGGTTTGTCAGAGCAAATAGATTCAATTATAGCATTGAAGAAGATGGCAAAATCTTAAGGAGCGGAGAGGCGAAGGAGCAGGCATTGGCCAGGTATCTTCAGGATGTCTTTAAAAATTATCCCCAATAAGAAGAGGTTTCTATCACTCAGAGTGCAACATAGTTTGAACATCATTTATTTTTCTTCTTGTCTATAATACTGATTTTTGGCTACAATTCCATATGCATTTATCTGGAAGTAAAGCTCTGCTGAACTCTTCGGGACTTGCTTCTAAGTTGACAGGTGTAGGATTGTACTGTTCATTAATCAAGGTAAAAGAGTAAAATGTGGTAGATTCATGAGACAAGAAAATAAGGTTGGTTTTTTGTCCAGTTGGATCTTAATTTGACATATGGTGTACTTCAGGGAAGGGATGCGGGTGGTGCTGTGGGTTAAACCACAGAGCCTAGGGCTTGCCGATCAGAAGATTGGCGGTTCGAATCCCAGCAACGGGGTGAGCTCCCGTTGCTCGGTGCCTCCTCCTGCCAACCTAGCAGTTCGAAAGCACATCAAAGTGCAAGTAGATAAATAGGTACCGCTCTGGCGGGAAGGTAAACGGCGTTTCCGTGCGCTGCTCTGGTTCGCCAGAAGTGGCTTAATTATGCTGGCCACATGACCCGGAAGCTGTACGCCGGCTCCCTCGGCCAATAAAGCGAGATGAGCTCCACAACCCCAGAGTTGTCTGCGACTGGACCTAATGGTCAGGGGTCCCTTTACCTTTATACTTCAGGGAAGGAAGTAGCTTTTATAATTAATATGGTAGGTTACACTGTGCTAGATACACTAGAGGGCTCACTATTTGTTTATAAAATAGGAGTTTCGAAACCATATCATTATGTTGTATACATGCTTCTAATTTTGGTAATAGCTATTTTCTCCATCAGCTTGTAATAAAAACTGATGACTCGTTGGGGAAGCAGATTTAATACTTGGAAGTGGTTTAGTACAAGGCCCATTTCAATCTGGCTTCAAGCCTGGGTTAACTCATTTGGTCACCTAGATCAAGAGGCACAGGGGATCTGGACCCTGTTAATTCTCCCCAGTCTCTCAGCAGCTTTTAATACCATCAGCCATGTTATCTTCCTTGGTTAAGATCTGAGGGTACATTGTTACGGGGAGGGACTTCACTTCAACCCCATGGCATATGTGTGGTGGGATCCTGCAGGGCTCCATCCTGTCCTCCCTACTTTGTAACATCTATATGGAGGTGTTGGGTGTGGTCATTAGGGGTTGGGGGCACAGTGTCATGAGTATGCTGTTGACACCCAGCTCTGTGTCTTCCATCTGGATCAGGTGATTCTATGCAGGTTAAATATTAAATATTGGTTCCCCACCAACACACACTTTTCTGCAAAGTTGACTGACAAAACAATGGCTTCTCGTGTTGCTGCACAGACCTATGCAAAGCAGGCCCAAAGTTTAGAATTAAATTTTGCTAGATACAATGATACTGGGAATATTGTCACCTAAACAAGTTTCTTCTGCTTAATAAAGAAATGGCTGTAATATTTGGACAGTAATACTGAATCAGTTCCTATCATTGAAATGATTTGCGAGGCCCCTAAGGCATTTCTGAGGGGTACCCTTTTAAATTGCTTATCAGCAAAAAAAGAGACAATAGAAAAGAGAATATCCTTTAGGGAATAATCTTATGATACATCTTAAGGAGGCAAATAGATCTATACAATTTTGTATATTAAGGGTCATTTCCCGGCTTGGGAATCATGATCAAAATTGCTTCCCTTCAGTAGTCTGGGATTGGAGTATCAAAGTGGCAGGTGGATTGTGTCCACTTTAGATATCAATTCTAAATATCCTAATCTTTTTCTAAACTGTTTTATAAATGTTTCATATGCAGTCAAATGCCAGGTTTGTGAGTGGAAGCAACTATGACTGTGATCCTCAAGCAGGTAGACACTTAACACACATAAATAATCTGTGATTGTGTGAAATAGGGATCTTGTTTAGGGTTGAATCACTCAACTGTTGCAAATGATTTATTTGATTACATTCCTGTAAATAGGCAAATACTGAGAATAAGAGGGAAGAAAGACTTAAGTAGCTGTCACACATCTCCCTAGATTATTTTTTAAAAAATTGTTATTGTGCCAGTCAATATTCCTGTGGAGTTACTGGAACTGAGAAAGTATGTTGAAAAGATTAATAAATTGGCAGGGATGGGGGAAGATCTAGGCTATCATAATGTTTTGCATTTTTTTTTTAAACGGTTTATTGTCTAAACTAACAGTTCATTACTTGGCCCTAAACTGTGGCAGTTGCTGGTTGGTTTACAGTTCAACCATCTGCATGCTGGAAGCAACGAGAACAGGATGTGACAGGCATTTGTCTACAGTCAGTCTTTAGAAATAAAAAGCCTACACGAAGAAATGGGTAAAAAAAAGAACCATAGTCAGTTTATTTACATATTTCATTTCCCACAGATACATATCCCATAGACAATCCAATAGTCATAGAATCGTAGAATTGTAGAGTTGGAAGAGACCCCAAGGATCATAGTCCACCCCCTGAAGTTCAGGAATCTCATGCAACCATTCACAATGTGGCCATGCAACCATTCACAAAAGTTCAGTACTTTAAAAACCATGATTGTTGGCATCCATCTGTCTCAAAAGGCAATGGAGTGTGCTTCTGGAGGTGAAGTCAAACTGAAAAGCATAAAGTTTACCAATAGGTCAATTAATGATAGCCCAAAGTAATTTCAAAGTTGATGATGTTAGTACCTAGCTGCCCCCACCCCCCCAAAAAAGCCTAGACTGGAAAAGTCAAAATCCCTTTATTAAGCCAATTGTGTTAAGTTGGGGGGAAACCAATGAAGAACTTACTACAAAAAAATTAAAATCCTTCATCACTTCAATATTTTATAACGGAAAATCTAATTTCAGTTTTATGCTAAATATTCCAATCTGCAGTTCTGATAGTTTTCCACAGGGTGCAGCTTGTGCATAGGACGAAAGGTTGTTTTTAATTGCTTTTAATGTAAATTTCTTTGGCTCACTCTGTGAGTAAAGTGGAAGTTTTATTCCATCTAATAGTGAACTTGAAAGCAAAACAAGGACATCCAGAAACCAATGTAGTGATTGCTACATTTCTCAAGGGACTCACTTGAAACACAGAATTATATAGGTTTGTAAATTTTAAAAAGAAAGTTGCTTAAAAAACACACATTTATTTTATTTATTTTAAAAAATAGCTCTGTAAGTTTCCGGGATCTATGGAATGTTGATGTCATACAGATAGGAGAAACCTGGACTAAACTCAATGTCAGGAGAGAGCACTCCTGCTTCACATTCTCTGCCAAATAAGAAGAATGGCTTGCAGTGCTACCTTTATCTAGGGCGGGGAGAGGCTCACAGCAGCACTAAAATCTGAAATTGTTCACTCTCCCTTTGTAAGTCACTTCCACCAAAGGAGGGGGGAAAGGTCTAAAGAAGGGGTAGCTAAACCCCAGTTTGGGGAGCTGGTCTGCCCTTATCCCTTCACAATATGGAGAAAGGACCTCAGTGGCTGACACGTAGGTTTGGAATTCTTTTCCAGACTTGCCAGCTTAAACTATTTGGAGTTTTGTTTCCTCGTATGCATTTTGGTAATAGAAAGAGGGGAAGAATGGTTGGATAATTTTGTTAAGCTCCCTGCCTCAAGGCTTTGGGATGACAGAAGCTGTAAGTCTGATAAATAATAAATTCTGCTGGGAGGCAACATTTTCCAGTGAGTTACAGAACAAAGGTATTTTAAGAAGCTGTGAATAGGCTTGGAAAACAAGATGGTTGTATTTTGAATCATGATATGGAAAAAAAATACCAGTGATTGTGTTAGACTCCTGATGCTGGTTATTTATTTGGCAAAATAAATAAATAAAAATATTCAGTGCAATCCACACAGAAGCCAGAAAGAAACAAATTTATATTTTGAGCCTAAATTGTATATGGACAAAATCTCTTTGGTTTCTAAACATTTTGGACCTTGTAAGATTTTATAAACCCTGTGTTCCACATGGAGCGTAGGAGAAGCGCAAAGAAAACTGTCTTAAGATGTTGAATTCATAAACTCTTCAGTTTGAGCAGGGCCTGAATGTCTGCATTAAAACCAAAACAGGAACAAAAGAAACCTTTGGGTTATCTTAACTGTGCATTATAGAGAAATCAAAGACTACTGGTCACCCTTGGGAAAAGATTCAAACCCTTACATACAAATAATGTTACTAATCCACAACCCAAAGTTGATCTTATTCCCTTTATAGCCAGCGGGAACACGAGAATGAAATTGCCCTGAAGGGGCTGCAATGGATGGCTCAAAATTATCAGTGAATTTGGAACAAAAGTCTGGTTCATATATTTTTGATAACTGAACAATGCTCATTATCTATAGCAGTTTATGTGTAACTGATGTTTCTCCCTCTCTCTTTGCAGTGTGCAGCTGTGTCTGATGGAGGTAAGCATTAATATGTGAAAATATTTGATGTTTCTTAATTTGGCACTGTGGCATTGGATGATACTTATAGCAACCTTATTTTATAAAATTTGTATACTGCTTGATTGTAAAACAGGAGTCAGCAAACTTTGTCAGCAGGGGGCCGGTCCACTGTCCATCAGACCTTGTGGGTGGCCAGTCTACATTTTGAAGAAGAAGAAAAAATGAACGAATTCCTATGCCCCACAAAAAACCCAGAGATGCATTTTAAATAAAAGGACACATTCTACTCATGTAAAAGCACGCTGATTGCCGGACCATCCACGGACCGGATTTAGAAGGCAATTGGGCCAGATCTGTCCCTTGGCCCTTAGGTTGCCTACGCATGTTGTAAAACAACAACAACAAAAACAACCTTCAAACCGGCTAACAAAAAGATAAAGGAATAAAATCAACATAATGTCTAGTCATATTTGTTTGGAAAACAAACCTAATATTAATGTCTCAGTGGAGTTTATTGAGTATAATGCTGATCTCTGTTTGTTGTGGTTCAGTAAGAATGTCTACATCCTCTAGCCAGGCCCAGGTTTGCCAGCTCCCTTCAGGAGGGTGTGATCCTGGAAAATCTAGTTGTACAATGGGCCAATCTCATATCAAGGCATCTGTTCTTCCTGATTACTCATCCAGATGCTGCCCTGTCTTCTTGTTAATCATACCTAAAATGCCCAAATAAGATTTGCGTTAAAGGCACTATCAGTGCCTGGAGACTGACAGAGTAGTGCTCCTCCTGTATTATTACTGCTGCTAATACTAATAATTTATAAAGCACCATAAAGTTAATAAACAATACAGTCCCTGTCCACATAGCCAGACTATCTAACCGACTCGGTGCAAAAAGAGAGCAGGAAGAGAGAGACAGGTATACTTAAGTTGCAAAATTTGTACATGCTGAAGCCTGTGAGGTGTACTCCGCATTCCTTGGTATGCCTTTAGTGATTGTGAAGCTTGTTTACAATTTTATCAATATCTAAGTATAGAAGAGCTGTTTCACTGGCCTTTCTTAATGTTTCACCTTCATAGCTTGTAGATAAGAAATACACTGGAGTTCCTTTTAGAGATAGATGTTGGCAATGATCACCCACGTCTTCTTTTTCTGTAGTTACTATCGGGAGTCCTCTCATGCAGCTCTTTCCAGGCCGGTTTTCAGAGGCCCTGCTGAGTGTTTTTCTGGGAGAGACTTTTATCTGTATCACTGAGAAGGGGGCAAAAATTGTTGTTTCTCTTTCAAACCTGTTCTGGTTGCCAGTTAACCTTAGTTCACCGCTCTTTGTAACTGGTTTTACTGAGGCTGTGATTTTGTATTTTGGGTTATTAGATAAAGACATCCTGCTAGCAGAACCATGGCTAAACTTAGAAAAGGGAAGGGGGAGAAAGGGCATGGGCAGAGAAGGAAAGGAGTGTTCAATGTTACCTGTCCCAGTAAAGTGAAAGGGGCCGTGTCCATGCCACTAAACCAGGGGCAGCGCATCCTGTTTCACCGCCTGAGGCAAAACGGAAACGTGCTGCTGAGTCCCCACCCCGCCCTGCCCTGGGAAGTCAAAGAGGCAATGTCCCTGCACCAGGATCCCTGACTGAACTGAGTTTAAAAGAACAAAAGGGCAAGGAATAGCAGGGAGACCAGGTTGGAGCAGCCTGAGTGTCCTGTGACGTAATCTTCCTCCTGGAAACCATGAAATGGACCTTTAAGAATGAGTAGGACAGTGGTCAAAGTGCAGGCGACAGAACACCCAGAACAAACCCAACCATTTCTCTCCCTGCTCTCCTTGCAATGGCTAGCAGGAAAAGTCTGGAGGTATACGTTGTGTTTCATTTCTTTGCTGTCCAAATCAGCTGCCGTTACTTGCAATGCCAGTACAATGTGAATAATTCATGTTCCTTCAGCGACAGCAGTTGAAGGCCCTTTCTTTAAATTATTTATCCAGCTTTTTAGAATGCTTTGTGCCAAGTATATTGAGGATATCTATTGTGGCTATAAGGGGAAATAGACGTTCAAGTAAAAAATGGGTAATTTGTTGAAGAGTTGTTTGAAGAAGATGTTGTAATCCAGTGGGAGGTGTTGCAGAAGAACAATGTTCCACACTGTTCAGAGAGCGTCTATCAAGCGTGCTCCAGGGGAATGGATCTGTATTAGGAATGGATACAGAAGGATGGTTTTCAGTGAATGGTTTCAAGGATTTGGTTAAATGGCACTACAGTGGCTCTTACCAGCTCTATCCAGGTAATACCTTCAGTGATGCTGATGATCATTTAGAGATATAGGCATTCTGAATAGGATTGTGCGGTTTCACTGTAAAAATGATTGCATGGGAAATATTTCTTTTGAAAGGGTGGTTCTTTGCTTAAATATTTTTGGCATGATTATTAAACTTTTTAAAAACCCTCTTACAATCAGTAGTATTGTTAGCGTTTTATTTTAAAAGGTTCCATTTTTGGTAGTATTTTTATGAAAGCAAGAAATTGGTAAATAGGAAAATTATTTGAATTTGCCTTTCCATTCAGTTACAATTTTCCCACTTTGCATTTTTATTTGTAACAGTTGTTATAAAACAAGGAGGATAACAAGAAAGAGAGGGTTTGTTTATCAGTGTGCATAAAATTGCTAATAACTTACCAGAAGGATCTTTAATTTCATCTGCTGGAGTGGGAATGCAAAGTAAAACTGTACGACTCCAACTGTTAAAGTCATTAATAGAGACCCTATATTAATGCCTTTTGCTTGTCTAGAGGATGTGGAGATAGAGCTGTGGGTGTGGAAAGTAGACCACTGCATAAAAATACACCCACTGCTCCACCCATTTGCGCATCTGGGCTCACCCACGGCTGGCATGTTGCTCTTGGAAGGCTGCCCCAAGCAGAACGCAGCCCTTGAGCTGAAAAGGGCTCCTCACCCCAGTAGAGGGCAAGGTCCCCTTGCACCACCCCATTCCCCCGCCCCCCTCTGAGCGCAATTATCGCTTTGTCCACATGATGTGACAGGTGGGTGGTTGACTTTTGTGTGTCTTCCATAACTTCATCCAGCCCTCCTTCTCTGTGTCTTGCAAGTTGTGTATACTGCCCTTCACCAGTAGGCCACAGTAAAATAGAAAACAATACAATAAAACAATTCTATAACTTTGACACACACAAAAACAAAAGAAAAATGCAATAATAAATTATCTATCAGTCCAGCAGTGGATGTAGCTGCTGCAATAGCCCAAGCCAGGCATAGATTTTCCTAGCTAGCAAGACCCCTTGGACCTCCAGACGCTGGTTCAGCGCTTTCATTGCTTCTCCTGGTACCAGTAGAACGGAGAGATAGGGCTGGGTTTTATCAGCTTAGTGATAGCCACATGGTAGACACAAAGATGTGCTTGAACCTATGATGATCATATGCATCCTGGGCTCTAATCAAATTGGAAAAAGTCTGCATTCCTTCACTGGAGGGGAGGGATAGTCTGTTTTGTACAGGTTACAAGTGAGAGAGGAGCTTGCGAGGTCCGAGTTCTGATTCTGCAAGATTCTGCTCTCCAGCTCAACAGTGATGTCAGAACAATAGTTTAATACAGAAATTGTAGCTGAAATTTATTTTCTGAAAAGTTTGCATTTTTGTAATTTGCTGATAAATTAATTGGTTATTTCTTCCCACAACAGAGCTAAATAACACAGATTTGAAAGATTGTGTCAGTGATAATAGCCTCAGCAGCAATGCCAGCCTCCCAAGCGTCCAGAGCTGCCGGCGACATCGGGAAAGAAGGGTTGCAAGTTGGGCGGTTTCATTTGAGCGGCTTCTGCAGGACCCAGTTGGTGTAAGATATTTCTCTGTAAGTAAGGGACAAAATGCTAATTTTTTTGGTATTTATATTAACGTAAACAAAAAGTATCCAACACAAATTGTGCATAAAATTTAGCTTATTTCAAAAAGAGAATTAACCCCAATGTAAAATCTCCTGCATTATATGTGCTCATTTTTGTTGCATTGGGCCCGTTTTATGTTTCCAAAAGTCTAAACGAAGCCTGTCAAAAATTCTTTCTACCAGGATAAAAATAGTGATGTGCAAGTACCAGTTAAATTATATTTGTACTACAAATTTCAAGCTTCCTCCATGAACATTAAAAAGATTGCTTTTTCTAAAGACTTGCATATTAGCTTGTACTGTCACTTACATGCGACCAGGTGGGGGTGTCATTTATTTTTATTTTTTAATCCTCAGGAAAAGTGATTATTGCTTGAAAAGGGGTGCAGCATTCTTTAAAATGAGTATTGTGAGCAGTTTCTTGTAATCAGCGGGGCTAATTAAAGAGATTGCTGGGCAAATCTTAGATTGAATCCTAATTCCAGCAATGTGAAGTCTACAGAACCCATGTGTGTATCACATGAAGGGGCTCCATGAATAGAACTTGAGTCGGGCTACACTGCTGGCCAGGCCCTCAACTTCACACGGCCGGACTCTCCCCAGCCGCCAACTTCCATGCATTGATCACAAGCCTCCTGAAGAGGAACACCTATGCATAAGCAGCTATGCTCAATGCGCACAAGTTGTAGGCAGGGCTAGCCTGGCTGCTCAATGTTGGAGGCAGAGTCAACAGGTCAGCCCCACACTTTGTTCAGTGAGTGAAGTGGGCTATCAGTTAATGGAAGTGTGAAGCCATTTAAGTACAGGAAATTATTGTTTCATTGAAAAGCTATCATTGGACCATGTCTGGAACCCTCTTATCTCCCAGACTCTCCTCTATGGAAAAGTTACTTAAAGGTAAAGAAATTGAGACCTAACAGTCTCTGGAATATTGTAATACTTTTGAATCAGGCCGTCTTTGAGTGACAGCTATTCACTTTTCTTTTTCTAGGAATTTTTACGGAAGGAATTTAGTGAAGAAAATATTTTATTCTGGCAGGCCTGTGAATATTTTAACCACATATCCGCTCATGACAAAAAAGAGGTAGGACCATGTGGCCATGTGAGGCCTATGTTATATATGAACTACTAGTAACTTAGTGCTGTATAATTTTTTGGAGAAGGTCTTCATGATTCTCTTCCCCAGAAGATGGGCTGCCTCTCCCCATCCCGGGACGCTCTTTGGAACCCCTCTGGAGCCCGCTCTCTCCCTCCGGCCCTGATGGCAGTTCCCTGACAGTATATTTAATCTTTTATTGATTTGTTTAAAGAAAAGTGCAGACATAACAAAAAAGTTGGAGAAGAAAGAATAAAAAATGTAAACCATATAGCGTCACAGCCTGGAAGGACGAAAGTACAAAGATCTATTTGATAACTAAACAAACTATTACTCCATCTTTCCACCTGGCACTTTTGAAACTGTATATGGAAACAGAATGGGTTTTGAAAAGCAAAGAGCTTATCTTTCATCAACAGCAGCCCAGGGCTCTGTTGCCAGAACCTAGAAGACCTTCAGTCTCAAGAATTTGGATTGCTTTTACTCTAGGGTTTGGCAACTTGCCCCCTTGAAATGATATCTCATAAACTAGAAATATCTAAAGGGCAGAGCTTGAATGACCTTTCCTTTATTTCTTTTTTGGCTATATGGCATGATTTTATTTCTTAAATAAATATTGAGGCACACGGTCACTCAATGTCATCAGTATATGCAAATATTAGGTTGATCTAAAACATTATAGACCCTTTATTCTCAATAACCATGGAACTCACAGGTGGAGAACACTTTTATTCTTACATATCTTTATTATTTGTAAAGGGAATCAATGTATGAGTTAATACTTTATTATCTCTTTGGAGCTGTGTTGTATCTTTGAGAGGGTTCTGTTCTCTGAGAGCTTAGCTGCTCTTTGTCTGGAGAGTCTCTTAGGCTCTGGTTCTAAGGTTTTAACCATTTGGACGTGAGGTCTATCAGCCTTGGTCTGAGGAAAAAATGGGACTCTCTGTTTGAAACTTTCTCTGGACAGGTAAATTATTTTCAGTTGGGGAAAGATCTGGGGAAAGGTGAGGCAAGAAACTCACTTTATACATTTAATTCAATAATTCCAAGTTGATATTTTTCTGATATTTGGTAACTGTAATAATAGACATTAGCACATTAGAAGAAAATTAATAGATAATTTACTTTTTAAGATTTTGGGGGAGATCTAAGGGAAGTAAAAAGCACAAAAGAGCAGCTACAAAACAGATGTACTTTTTTACCTGTATTTTTATAGTGGCTTTTAAGTTGTTTTGATTGTAGAATTTGTTTTGCAAGTCACCTTGAATTATGCATTTAATAAGTAATAGTAGCAAATGCAAGGTAACTGCTGCAGACCAGAACTCCATCTGTGCCAGGGTTTCTCATTGCCACTCTGCAGTCACCCAAGGCTGCCCTAACACCCAGTGGGAGAGCCCTGGCAGGGTATTCTGGGAGCCCTGTTGGATTGTTAAAAATGTCTGATGAGGGCCAGACTCAATGTGATACTAAATTTGTGAATTCTTGGAAGTGTCTAGTTTTTATTTTAAATATGAGGTGCTGGACAATGGGGTGGTGCTGTGGGTTAAACCACAGAGCCTAGGGCTTGCCGATCAGAAGGTCGGCAGTTCAAATCCCCGCGACGGGGTGAGCTCCCGTGGCTCGGTCCCAGCTCCTGCCAACCTAGCAGTTCAAAAGCACGTCAGGTGCAAGTAGATAAATAGGTACCGCTCTGGCGGGAAGGTAAATGGCGTTTCTGTGCACTGCTCTGGTTCACCAGAAGCAGCTTAGTCATGCTGGCCACATGACCTGGAAGGTGTCTGCAGACAAACGCCGGCTCCCTCGGCCTATAGAGCGAGATGAGCGTGCAACTCCAGAGTCGTCTGCTGGGGCCTGCGTGTAGGGATTTTAATCTTTCCCCCACATCATAGTTATCAATGAAAATCCCCCCACCCAGGGAGAAATTGCTGTTTCAGGTGGGTGCTAGTGGGGAGGGATTAAGTATTTTCTCCTTGTGTGCTGCAGTCCTGATCCTGATGCCCCCAAGCTGCTCTTATTTAAAAGAAAAAATGTTAGACATGTTAAATGCATTCACACATTTAACACCACATCTAGTTTGACCCTGATTCCTTAATTACTTTGCAAGTTGTTTTGCTTCCAGGTCAATAACAGGACTTATGCTTTGTAGCTTTCTTTCAGAGCTCGGGAGATCTTTAATAAGTTTTTATGTAGCAAAGCTACAACCCCGGTTAATATTGATAGCCAAGCACAGTTGGCAGATGATGTTCTCAATGCACCGCATCCAGATATGTTCAAGGATCAGCAGCTTCAGGTGATTTTTGAAATGTTAGAAAGTATGTTTTGGAGAGCTTATAAGAGAGACTTTGCTCGTGATGTGATGTAACACGGAAAATGTTGGGCATAGCTGTGGGTGGGTGAGAATGTGCTTTCCACCCCCTGCTACTGGGTAAAGATCGTTTCCCACAGCTTGCACGCCTCAGATTATGCACATGCTTGTCTTCCTAGCCTGCTTTCGTCTTTATCCCTCTGCACTCCTCTGCACCCCAATAGCTTTGCAAGTTATCCAGTTAAACATTTATTTGTTACCTTAAATAAAACCAGATTTTTTTTAAACTTGAAAAACTGTTCTGAAGGGGGAGGGTGTTTGTGATTGGTTGGCTTTTGTGATAACCAGTAACACTGTTGTGAACTGGATGAGTGGTTTTCACTCCCAATCTCAGCGATTAAGAGAAGGCTGGGCATCTGACCAAAACGGGGTGAATGCAGAACCAGAGCAGACTCACTGCGCATGCATTTAGACGTACACGGTATGGGTTTCTTCTCCAGTTCTAGGCTCGATGCTTCTCTTCCACTCACACTCAATCCCAATCATAATTTCACAGAATCATAGAACAGTAGAGTTGGAAGGAACTCTGAGGGTCACCTAGACCAACCCCCTGCAATGCAGGAATCTCAGCTAAAGCACACATGACAGATGGCCATCCAGCCTCTGCTTAAAAACCTCCAAGGGAAAAGAATACACCAGAGGTGCAATATCACAAAGCAGAAATGAGCAAAATATCCAGAAGGTGCCGAGAGTGATAAATTAATCCAAATAGTATCAATCTCAGTTCAGATTATTTTCACATTTTTGAAATACTTTTCATCATATTAGATTTAATGTAATGTACAGCATTAAACATAAATTGGTAAAGACTTTCAAGTCTTTAGTTTTTCAGTTACCCAGAATAAGAAATCCCAGTTGTTCTGCAGCGTCTCCAACCAGCATTTCCCCAAGAGATACAGATATAGATACAGATATATTGGCCAGTTTGTTTTTTTAATGCAGGGAAGGTAACAGAATCTGCTCATATGCACCAAGGATATGAACTTCAGTTTTCCTGTTGCCATGGATCAGATTCAGCCAAAATGAAGCACTTTTTAAAATTAAGCACTTTTAAGCAGTAAGCACAATCTCTCTTATTGAAAACACTGGAGTGTAAAAGTCGTTTACATGGTAACATTTATGACAAGTCTTTTATTTGCAGTTGTGCAGGAACTTATTTTATTTACAACAGTTCACGGAAATTAGATGTAGCTTCCATTTTCTTCCTAAACTGCAAGCACTCTTAGGACAAATTACTATCATTATGCTAATGTTTAGCATTTTTTAAAAAACGATGCTTGCAAAAGCTTTATTCAGTGTTGTTGTTTTTGAGATGTTGATGTGTTTGCTTCTCAGATTTTCAACTTGATGAAGTTTGACAGTTATACACGTTTTCTGAAATCTCCACTTTACCAAGACTGTATTTTGGCAGAAGTAGAAGGTCGCCCTGTTCCGGATCCACAGTACGCTCCCAGCAGCCCTACTTCTAAACACAGCTTTGGTTCTGAGCGATCAACGCCAAAAAAGGTTTCTGTCTCTTACATGACCAATCATTTACAATCAAGCGTTTTTTGTTTGTTGATTTTCTGGATGTATAGGAAAATATAGCCACTTCTGCTTATAGTGCCCTATGTTGACATGAGGGTCTGGGTCAGATGTAATGAATGTGCTAAAGCGAGCCTCAAGCTTTTATTTTGCCACCTTTCTTCTATTTTTTCTAGCACCATAGCAAACGATCAGAAGCATTCTGTTCCACATTTAGATGAGTTGCAGTTCCACATGATATCTGTATTGGTGCAAGAATTTAGAGATTGGGGTAACAGAGTTTGGGGTGCAAGGGCACCCATAACTGCTAGAGTTTGTGAATGTTAGAAAATACCGTACTTTTCGCACCATAGGACGCGCTTTTTCCATCTTAAAAACTAAGGGGAAAAGTCTGTGCGTCCTATGGAGCGAATGCAGCGGGGAGGCAGGCAGGAAAAGCCCCCAAGAGCCCCACACAAGCTTCACGCGGCTCTTGCGGGCTTTTCCCCAGGAGGGAGAAGGGAGAGACACCACCAGTCAGTCCCTTCTCCCTCCTCTAGAAAAGGCTTGCGCAACCTCTGCAGCCGGGGGGGAAGCTGCGCAAGGCTAAAGAGGAAGCCGGGGCAGCGAGCGCGATCCATCCCGTTCGCTGCCCTGGTTTCCTCTTTAGCCTTGCGCGCCCCTCCAGCCGGGCGGGGGAGGCTGCGCAAGGCTAAAGAGGAAGCCGGGGCAGCGAGCGCGATCCATCCCGTTCGCTGCCCTGGTTTCCTCTTTAGCCTTGCACGCCCCTCCAGCTGGGCGGGGGAGGCTGCGCAAGGCTAAAGAGGAAGCCGGGCAGCGAGCGCGATCCATCCCGTTCGCTGCCCTGGTTTCCTCTTTAGCCTTGCACGCCCCTCCAGCCGGGCGGGGGAGGCTGCGCAAGGCTAAAGAGGAAGCCGGGCAGCGAGCGCGATCCATCCCGTTCGCTGCCCTGGTTTCCTCTTTAGCCTTGCGCGCCCCTCCAGCCGGGCGGGGGAGGCTGCGCAAGGCTAAAGAGGAAGCCGGGCAGCGAGCGCGATCCATCCCGTTCGCTGCCCTGGTTTCCTCTTTAGCCTTGCGCGCCCCTCCAGCCGGGCGGGGGAGGCTGCGCAAGGCTAAAGAGGAAGCCGGGGCAGCGAGCGCGATCCATCCCGTTCGCTGCCCTGGTTTCCTCTTTAGCCTTGCGCGCCCCTCCAGCCGGGCGGGGGAGGCTGCGCAAGGCTAAAGAGGAAGCCGGGGCAGCGAGCGCGATCCATCCCGTTCGCTGCCCTGGTTTCCTCTTTAGCCTTGCACGCCCCTCCAGCTGGGCGGGGGAGGCTGCGCAAGGCTAAAGAGGAAGCCGGGCAGCGAGCGCGATCCATCCCGTTCGCTGCCCTGGTTTCCTCTTTAGCCTTGCACGCCCCTCCAGCCGGGCGGGGGAGGCTGCGCAAGGCTAAAGAGGAAGCCGGGCAGCGAGCGCGATCCATCCCGTTCGCTGCCCTGGTTTCCTCTTTAGCCTTGCGCGCCCCTCCAGCCGGGCGGGGGAGGCTGCGCAAGGCTAAAGAGGAAGCCGGGCAGCGAGCGCGATCCATCCCGTTCGCTGCCCTGGTTTCCTCTTTAGCCTTGCACGCCCCTCCAGCCGGGCGGGGGAGGCTGCGCAAGGCTAAAGAGGAAGCCGGGGCAGCGAGCGCGATCCATCCCGTTCGCTGCCCTGGTTTCCTCTTTAGCCTTGCGCGCCCCTCCAGCCGGGCGGGGGAGGCTGCGCAAGGCTAAAGAGGAAGCCGGGCAGCGAGCGCGATCCATCCCATTCGCTGCCCTGGCTTCCTCTTTAGCCTTGCGCGCCTCTCCGTGATCCACCAGAGGTAGATCTTAACCCTTGCCTCACCTAGGAGCTTCTCTGGGCAGAAATTCCCTCAGCTTAAGTGGGGTGGGGGAAGTGTGGCAGGTAGGGGGGTACCTACCTAGACACTGAAGCCAGTGTCTCTCTGATGAAAATTGGGAGTGGGCATTGTGTGAAGTGGCTTGGATCTCCTGCCGCAGAACTATAGGACTGTATAGAGTTGGGGGGGCCACCCGAGGGTCATCTAGCCCAGCCCCCTCACAATGTAGGAATCACAGCTAAAGAACGCCAGGCAGATGGTCCCCCAACCGCTGCTTAAAAGCCTCCAGTGGTGGAGACCCCCAACACCTTCTGAGGTCATAGAATTGCAGGGTTGGAAGGGAACCCCAGGAGTCATCTAGTCCAGCCCTGGTGGACAGTGGGCACGATCCATCCCGTGGCGCAAGGCTAAAGAGGAAGCCAAGGCAGCGATGGATCGCGCTTGCTGCCTTGTCTTCTTCTTTAGCCGCGCTGGAGAGGTTTAGCTCCTGGCTGGAGAGGCTGCGCGGCTATGGATCCCGCTCGCTGTCTTGGCTTCTTTGCTCTTTGGGGCTGGGGGGGTGGAACCCGGGCCTCCCCCGCAGCCCCGAGAAGCTCTGGGAGAAGCAGACAGCAGAAATTTTTTTCCTTGATTTCCCCCTCTTAAAACTAGGTGCGTCCTGTGGTCCGGTGCGTCCAATAGAGCGAAAAATACGGTAATAAAGGGGTAGGATTTAGCTGATTTTTGGAGTATTGAAGGGATGATGCCATGTCAGTGGAAAAATTACAGGCTAAGTTCCCTTTCCAGGCCAGGGTCTCACCTGGGATAGAAGCCATTAAGCTGGCTCAGCAGGGGAAATCCTTGTGTCTGTGCTAAGGGAGGTTACTACAGGAAAACTGTCACCTTTTAAAACTAGTCTTGGAATAGCAGGGAGAATGGGGATGAGCAGACAGAAGAGGAGGAGTTGCTTGGAAGGAGTTTTTTGGGAAGGAGAGGCAGGAAGTGGAGAGTGCTCTCTTGTCACATGCGAAGGGAAAGAAGAGAGAGCCCAAGGCTTGTTGGGGCAGTCACTTGTATGAAAGGTTAGTTGTGAATTGGGCTATAATAATTAGCTATATTGGAAAGTGTAAGTGCTGCTCTGTTTAAATTAGCACAACATTTCCATCTGTTTTTCTTTTTTAAAAATTATATTATGATAGTTAAGTGGAAAATCCAAGTCTGGGCGATCTTTAAATGAAGAATCGGGAGAGGAAGACCTTGAAAGGAAAAAAAAAGGAGCATTTTTTTCGTGGTCTAGAAGCAAGAGTTTGGGGAGATCTCAGAAGAAAAAGGAGAATGGTGATTATCCCAAAGGTAAGTTTTAATATTAAAATAATGATATTATTAATGATATTATCATTATGATTACTAACGGTATTATTTGTCTGATGTTTGAACATCTCTACAACATAAGTCATAGCCATATTTGAAGCTTCTTGTTCAGAGTTCCATACTTTGATGGTCACAGCAGCTTAATTTGCAAACATAGAATTATAGACACTGTTTATAATCTCAAGCATGTTTAATTGACTGCAATTATGTATTTTTCATCTTAAAGCATGATTAGGAAGCTGTTTCAATACATTCTACGCATGACATATACTCAGCATTTTATTTGAAAATTCTGCTCTGGTGATTGAAAGTTGTCTAATAAGATTGTTACCATATGTTTAAATTAATTGCACTATCTGTGATTTTAAGATTGCTGTACAGATTCCTCTCATGCCAATGGATTGTCCTACAGACATGAATCTCAAGACTCATTGTCATCATCTGCAAGTCTTGAAATGGTAAGGCTTGCATGTTAGGACCAGAAATGTGTCAGGGAGAGCATGGGGGGGTAAAAACTTGAATAACTGTACTCCCTAAGTTAAAACACCCGGAGATGAGTCAGAAAAATACTGCTTGGTAGGCAAAAGTCCAGCTGCTTGACAGAAAATAGGATGTGGTGTTTCATTATGCAAAAATAATGTGCAAATGTTACAAGAGAGAACAAGTTTTGCATTTTAAATAGTATAGATAATCAAAATGCAGCTACATTCGATAATTTGTTACTGTAATTGAAAATGTGTGTGTGTGTTTATGTATAAAATGAAAGGTGAAAGATATATTTTTTTTAAGACAGCAAATCACACTGAACACAGCCTGGCCAAAGTTAAACATTTTGAAGGCCCTTTGATATCTGCGGCATATGCTTAACTCATAATTCAATGGAGCTTACTGCTTATCTTTGAAAGGGTCATTTGCATTTCTTTAAAAACATTATCAAGTAGGAACATAAAGGTCTTTCACATCCCTGTTGCTTTAACTGAAGATGCCATGGATTGAACCCAGAATCTACTACATGCAAAGCAGGCAATCTATCACTAAACTATGTATTTTATCTGCTCTAGTGAGAATTATATTGCATACTGTAGTAATTTGCATTTATAAGACATTTTTTCTAGCCTCGCGCCCTAAACATTTGGGTTTGGTAATAATATTATAATAATAAGCATTTCATGTGCTTTTTGATGCTCAGGTTGTTTGATATCAAATATATAGTTGGCTGACTTTAACCATTTTTACATTTTTATACACAGTATAATATGCTGAAGCATATGCATTACTGTGCATATGTTTTCCTAAAATAAAGAATCATAGAAACATAGAATAGAATTGTAGCGTTGGAAGGGACTTCAAGGATCATCTAGTCTCAATTAAGCATCCATGACAGATGGCCATCCAACCTCTGCTTAAAAGCCTCCAAGGAAGGAGAGTCTACAATCTTCCAAGGGAGTCCATTCCACTGTCTAACAGTTCTTGCTGTCAGAAAGTTCTTCCTGATGTTTACTCAGAATCTCCTTTCTTGTAACTTGAAGCCATTGGTTCGAGTCTTACCCTCCAGAGCAGGAGAAAACAAGTTTGTTCCCTCTTGCTTGTAACAGGCTTTGAGATACTTGAAGATGGCTACCATATCTCCTCTCAATCTCCTCTTTCCGAGGCTAAACATACCCATCTTCTTCAACCGTTCCTCATAAGGCTTGGTTTCCAGACCCTTGGTCATCTTGGTTGCCCCCCTCTGCACGTATCCCAGCTTGTCAACATCCTTCTTAGATCCTTCTTAAGAGCACATAAACATGCAACAATACTATACATGCAAAAATACTTATGGATAAAAAATGTGTTGCAGATATAGTTCACCATAAGGCTTGACTCTTTCATCCCTGCTAGCCCTCATTAACAAGGAGAGAGTACCGTATTTTTCGCACCATAGGACGCACTTTTCCCCTCCTAAAAAGCAAGGGTAAATGTGTGTGCGTCCTATGGAGCGAATGCAGGGGGGAGGCAGGCGGGAAAAGCCCCCAAGAGCTGCACACAAGCTCCGTGCGCTCTTGCGGGCTTTTCCACAGGAGGGAGAAGGGACTGACTGGCCGCATCAGTCCCTTCTCCCACCTCCCAGAAAAGCCAGGAGAAGCCGCGATCTCTTTAAAGGACTTGCACGGCTTCTGCCGGTTTTGCGGGAGGTATGAATCCCCCCACCTCCCAGTAAAGCCAGGAAAGCCCTGTGCAGCGTCTCCCGGCAAGGAGAGGCTGCACGGGGCTATGGAGTCTTTAGCCCCACACAGCCTCTCCCAGGAGGGAGAGGCTGCACGGGGCTAAAGGGGAAGCCAAAAGAGCGAGCGGGATCCATCCCGCTTGCTGCTTTGGCTTCCTCCATAGCTGCGCGCAACCCCTCCGGCAAGGAGAGGCTGCACAGGGCTAAAGGGGAAGCCAAAACAGCGAGCAGGATCCATCCTGCTTGCTGCCTTGGCTTGTGCCATAGCTGCGCACAACCCCTCCGGCATGGAGAGGTTGTGCGCAGCCTGTACGCTGCTCTTTGGTGCTGGGGGGGAAATTTTGTTTTCTTGATTTCACCACCTAAAAACTGGGTGCGCGCTATGGTCCGGTGCGCCCTATGGTGCGAAAAATACGGTATGTAGTGTATAGAATGGCAGCTTCTTATAAGAGAATAACAATATTTAATTCTGCTTGCACAATAATTTAACAAAGGAAGGTTAAACATCAAGTATTTTTCTTTACAGTATTCTTTTCTTTATTTTTCATACAGTGGTATTTGGCTTGTAATGCTGTTTTCCAAGTAGCCTTTCTTCTCTGTTTGTTATTTTCATTTCACGGTGAATATTAACCTGCGGTCTTGTCTCTTGAAAGTTTGACTCCTATAGGGCATCTGCAACTGAGAAAGAGAAAACTTCTAAATGCTGTCATATAAACCTTCCAGATGGCTCATCATATACAATGGCTGTTAAAGCTGGATTCTCAATCAAAGAGATGTTATCTGGATTCTGTGAGAAACAAGGCATTAACATAGCTGCAGTAGATCTGTTTCTAATTGGTGGAGACAAGGTACTTAATTTGGTATTCTACAAGTTGTTTACATAACATATGAAACATACTTTAAAAGTACTGATAAAGTCAGATGTTAAAAACAAATTCACAAAAGAAAAAATTAAAATATAAATAAAGTCAACAGGTTTTAAACTACAGTGGTACCTCTGGTTACGTACTTAATTCATTCCGGAGGTCTGTTCTTAACCTGAAACTGTTCTTAACCTGAGACACCACTTTAGCTAATGGGGCCTCCTGCTGCCGCTGCGCCGCCGGAGCCCAATTTCTGTTCTCATCCTGAAGCAAAGTTCTTAACCCGAGGTACTACCAGTATTTCTGGGTTAGCGGAGTCTGTAACCTGAAGTGTATGTAACCTGAAGCGTATGTAACCCGAGGTACCACTGTATACATAATAAAATACATATTAAAATACATGTCAGAAAATGTTTGGGTAGGATTGCTTAACCAAAAGTTTTAGCTGACAGTAAAAACTATGCCATGAAGGACAGGGGATACCAGAGTATAGGTGCTGACACACCGAAGGATCAGTTTCTTGCATGTGAGGAACAAATATTATGTGGCACTTCTAAAAGTGCCAATATCACAGATCAACATGGTTGAATGTGCTTATATAGGGAGATGAGAGAAAAGGAAAAGGGAATAGGGAGGGAAGAGGAAAGCAAGCATTGGAGCAACTGATTCTTCATTGGCCAGTAGAAGAATCCAGGTTCCTGGGAGGCAGGGTGTGTAGTCTCCCAGTAGACCTCCCATCAGCTCTGCAGTCACAGGGCGATTGGCAGGTGGAGTAATTATGAATTTCCAAAATCCTTTGTCACTTTCTTTATCTGCATTTATTTCTGATATTGCATGACATTGCTTTTAATGATAATGTTATGTACATTAACACAAAATGAGAACATAATTTTAAAATATGTTGCATACAAAGACCTTGCTTTGGAGGTCTTTAAGCAGAGGCTTGACAACCATATGTCAGGAGTGCTCTGATGGTGTTTCCTGCTTGGCAGGGGGTTGGACTCGATGGCCCTTGTGGTCTCTTCCAACTCTATGATTCTATGATTCATACACACATACTGTTCTTGTACAATATTTCCCATAATGAGTGGGAGAGGGAGGCAGAGGCAGTTTCTGCACTCGGTTCCTTAGCTGTTAGAAAGGTGTGGAGTTTGCAATCCTCTTCCTCAGCTATTCCCAACAAAGCAGGTAGGCATGAGGAATCACCTTGAAATATATACATATATATGTATTCCACAAAATCTCAGAAAAGTCCTAAGTAGTGGTTTGCACTGTACTGAAAGTAAGGCTGTTTCCTGTTTTTGATAGATTAATTTCCCCCCTAAATACCATTTCTATTACCATGTTCTTCTGTTCCTTCTATGGTTGTAGCCACTTGTATTGCATCAGGACAGCAGCATTCTGGATTCTCGAGCTCTTCGTTTAGAAAAGAGAACTTTATTTCGGTAAGGAAAAAACCTCCTTTTCCTGTGGCTTTTGAAGTTGATAGCACATTGTGTCCCGTTTCTCTGCCTGAGGCGAAACTGGTGCATGGGATCTTGTGAGATACCACTGAAATCTCACAAGATCTTGTGTGCTCTGTGAGATCTCACAAGATTTTGGTGAGAGATCTCACCGGAAACTGGCGCCACTGCCAGCGCTGCTTCTCCACCAGCGGCAGGGCAAGCAAGGCAGCAGAGTTCGTTTGGTTTTCAGCTTATTCGACAGAAGCTACTCTGGATGTTGTACCAGAACAGCACCTTTGGGGCAATTACTGCAGAGACAATAATGGCAGTCTTTCTCAAGAACACAAAGGGTGCAGTAGATCTGTAAAACTGATGTGATCTGTAAAAGTGAAGTTACACTGAACAAAATACATTGTTCACAGCTTCTCATGTATTCAGATACCCTAACATGATTGCAGACTTCTTATATGTTCTGAATGGCTTTTAATAGCAAAGACTTACTGAATGTTTTCATATATTTTAGGTTGGATCTCATTCCTATCAATAGATCTGTTGGCTTAAAAGCTAAACCTACCAAACCAGTAACAGAAGTCCTTCGACCAGTGGTTGCAAAATATGGTTTAAATCTTAATAATCTTGTGGCAAGGCTAGTAAGTAATTTATTAGAATATGTTTTAAATCTTTAGCTTTGTTTATCTGCAGAAGAATATACAGTTTTTAAATAGCATATTTGTAATACCTTTATATAGGAAGCACCATATATTGAGGTACAAAGAATATAGTCAATGTATTTCATCCCGGTTTGTTGTTTTTTTAGAAAAACAAAACACCTATTTGTCAGTTACTTGGATCCCACTTAATATACAAGATTTTTAAGCTTATTTGGGACACCATTATCCTTTACTTCTGAACTCTCTTTTTCTATTACTGATATATGTTTGAAGACTCTAGATGCATGTGTACATTTACTTTTGCGGTTATCAAATCCGAAAGAATAGGAAGTAAAGGTAAATAGCAATAATATGTGTGTTAACACTATTATTCATGCGCGAGACACCCTATTAAATACCTCTTCTCCTGAAACATGAATAGCTTTGTTTTAGGATATGATCTCTTATCTTCAGATCTGTCTGAGTCCAAAAAAGGTAGGACGATGGTCTTCACAGCCCAGTAAACCTGGGCTGATCAGGAATGTATTGCCATGAAACATACAACAATTAAAGATTTATAGGGCAGCTAATCTAACTGCACTTCCGGCAGCGTGGTTCAAACTTAAGAGGACATACAAATCTCTGATATATTTAAAAAAGAATCAGGTTCAAAGGGAAGCATGGCAATGCTTAATAGAAGCCTCCTTGAGGAGAGATTCAGCCACCTTTTGGAGAGTAGTTGCAAAAGAATGGTAAAGCACCCCATCTGAAGTGGAATATGCTATCCGACTGGGTCTGAGAAACAAATTTCCATTCTCTATATCCAAGCAACCAACCAACCAACCATCACGAGCAGTGCTGGCCCAGAATGGCCCTCAGTTACTATAGAGCAGAGGTGCCCAAACGTTTTTCAAAGAGGGCCAGATTTGATGAAGTGAACGTGTGTGAGGGCCAACGAGAGTTGCAGAGCTTTTTTTAGGATTTTACCCCAGGATATATACTGCCATGGGGGGCTGGATTAAATCGGCTGGCAGGCCGGATTAGACCCCCGAAATAGACTTTGGACATGCCTGCTATAGAGGAAGTGTGTCAGTTTACTGTAAATCTCAAACAAGGCAAAGTCCCAGGGGTAGATAACATTCCTTCTGAGCTATTTAAAGCCAGTGTTGAATAGTGGGCCCAACTACTAGTCGCCTTGTTTACCAGCATCGATCAGCCAGCAATTATTCCTGACAATTGGGGATTAGCAATTATCATACCACAATATAAGAAAGGGAATAGATCTGAACCATCTAATTATAGACCGATTAGTCTTTAAAGTATAATTAGTAAACTAGACGCTGCCCACCTCTGTAATAAACAAGTGGATTGGATGAATCAGGAAAACATTCTAGCAGAAGGGTGGAGCTGTCAACCATAGATCAAGGACTTGTGCTCCAACATGATAACAGAATAAATGATGCTAGGAAGGAGCTGCAGTCCAAGAAAGGAAAGGAGCACCTAGCTAGTTTAAATGAATTCACATCTCCAGGGCCTGATGAGCTGCACCCAAAGGTACAAAAAGAGCTTGCGGGTGTGATCTCAGAGCCTCTGTCTATCATCTTTGAGAATTCTTGGAGAACAGGTGAGGTCCCTGCAGACTGAAGGAGGGCAATTCAGAAAGGGAGGAAAAGACGACCCTGGTAACTTCTGACTGGTCAGCTTGACATTGATACCAGAAAAGGTCCTAGAACTGATAATTAAACGGTTGGTCAGTGAGCACTTAGAAAAGGATACTGTGCTTAGTAAGACCCAGCACGGGTTTCCCAAAAACAAGTCATGCCAGATGAGTCTCCAGGGACACAGCTGGATCTTGAAGCACCCCAGGCTGCGAACCTGATCTTACCAAGCAGCTTCACCTCTTCACCAAGCAGAACCTTGGTATAACTTGATATAACTTGGTATAACTTACAAATCAGCTTATTAATAATTTCAGATTGCTTTGCCACCATCCTACAGACTGACCTGTCCCCAAAACCAGTCATTGTCACTGGATTGCATCTTCTCCCAAGCTGGGATCCTTGTTGATGGCTTTGTGGTTATGTTTTAACTCAGATGTTTCCCAGAGTAAAAATCATAGTAACTATGACCTAGATTTTGTACTATCATCATTATTATTAAGAATGTTATTACCTGTCCTTCACCAGCAGGTCCCATGACAATTTAACAGTACAGGCATTTTTTCAATTCTATTTGATATAGTTGGTGCTCAATTTGCTGAACTGTTCTAGCAATTAATAAAGTTTGCCGTGTAAGGAACTAATCCCCTATATTTTGCATTTTCCCTGGGATTGCCCAACTCAAGAGAATGGGTTGACACAGCAGTGCATAAGATATCAAATTGACTACTCATAAAAGAATCTGTTCAAGGAGCCAAAGCTGGGAGGGCATAACAATTTTATTCTGCTTTGGACAAGTCAGTAATGTCCCAGACTCCTCGCCCATTTCCATTCTTAGAATTGTTTGAGTAAAACACACTATCAGTAGTTACATTGAATTCACACAGAGCCCACTAAAATACATCCAAGGAGTAATACTTCATGATGATCAAATAAAATGTAAAATAGCTAGCTATTTTTACTTGAGGTGGAATTGCTACTTATAATTAGCTACCCTCCTCCTCACAGACCCCTTTGGCCTTTGGTTTCTAGAGGTTAAATAGCTCGCTGGACCGCTCTCCTTAGAGCCACCAGGTGTACACAATAACTTCTCACAGGGAGATGCTCCAGCAGGTAAATGAAGATGGCTTCCTCAGTCTCTCGCTGATAACTTATGTATAGCAATTCTTTGTTATATAGTGAATTTTTAAGGCAAGAACTTAAAAGTAGTTTGTTTTATCAACATTTGACCACAGAATGGTGAACAGGAACCATTAGATCTTGGTGTTCCCATCTCTAATCTTGATGGACAACGGGTTATTCTAGATGAAAGGCAACCAAAAAAAGGAAAAGGTAAGCAGTTCTGAAATGGTTATTTCTGATTCGTCTACTGCTTTATTCACTTCACATTCCTAGAAATACAGCCTTGCCCACCCTTCAGCTGTTTTAGAACTAGTGCTTTTTTCTAGAAAAATAGGTGACGGTACTCACCTGTTTACATTTAGGTGAGTACAGTAATTACATTTAGTTGTTACAGTAAGTGTCACACTTTTTCTGCAAATAAAGAATAAAAAGTGCAGGAATGTTTGAAACCTGCAAGCAGAAACCTGGAATTTTATTAGCACTGTATCAAAGGGGTATTTTAGAACTCTGGTTTTGTATTTGGCTGCTTTCTCTGTTCTGAACAGGGATCCTTGCTTTTGGTGGCCGAAGATTGGGTTAGGGAATTGTAAGGTGGGAAATCTGAACGCTACTATAGTCAGTGTGTTGAGCATAAAGTGGCAAGGCAGTGGGAGTGTTTCAGGTAAGGAAGTTCAGACAAGTGAGAGCTGTTCCTTTTCTCACAATATTCTGTAGTTTTTGGCAGTCAGCCCTGAGAGTGAAGCATCTGGTGCTGATTGCTCGGTCAATAAGACATCAGGCACCCAGGGCTTGATCCTGGATGGACAATCCAATATGGTTTGTGTGATAGAGACTTGCTGCTTAGATGAGCTAGAAAGAATTAATCTGTCCCATTTTTGTCTACCAGATGTCTACCATCTTTGTTTCCTATTGCAGCAGCAAGCTAGACATAGGCAGGGAGATGGAACTTTAGTAATCTGCTGTGAATCCACCTCTTTGTCTAGGCCCTTTCTGGCAAGCTCTGATAAAATGAATAAATATTGGCATCAGATAGTATCTCCCTGACCAAGCTTACAGAGTTGATTTCATTGACCAAGCCTGCATGGGAACCATGGGCCTGTCTTAATACTGGGTCCTACCCATATTGTAGCCTATATGTATATACAGCATAAGCATACAGTGGTGCCTCGCAAGACGAAATTAATTCGTTCCGCAAGTCTTTTCGTCTTGCAAGTTTTTCGTCTTGCAAAGCACGGTTTCCCATAGGAATGCATTGAAAATCAATCAATGCGTTCCTATGGAAACCGCCTTCAGACCAGGTCCGGGGACAGTCTGTCCCCGACCTCTTCTGAAGGCCGGCGGGGGGCGAAAGTCTTTGCTTCCACCCCGCCTGCCTTCCCGGGACAGCGGAGACTTCTCCGCTGTCCTGGGGCGATCTTAAAATGCTGGCGGGTGGCAGCGAAGCTTTCGCTGCCGCCCGCCAGCATTTTAAAAACCCCGGGACAGCGGAGGACTTCCGGGGCGATTTAAAAGCCCCTGGGAAGGCAGGCAGGGGGGACAAAGACTTTTGCCCCCCGCCAGCCTTCAGAAGAGGTCCTCTTCTGAAGGCTGGCGGGGGGCAAAAGTCTTTGCTCCCCCCCACCTGCCTTCAAAAGCCGTCCGGGACAGCGGAGAGACGCGCTGCGTTTCTCCGCTCTCCCGGGAAGGCAGGCAGGGGGGAGCAAAGACTTTTGCTCCCCGCCAGCCTTCAGAAGAGGTCCAGGACCTCTTCTGAAGGCGGGCGGGGGGCAAAAGTCTTTGCTCCCCCTCGCCTGCCTTCAAAAGCCATCCGGGATAGCGGGAAGCGCTTCCCTGCTATCCCGGACTGCTTTTAAAATGCTTGCGGTGGGGAGCAAAGCCTTTCGGCCCCCGCCGGCCTTCCTGGACCTCTTCTGAAGGCCGGAGGGGGGGGGAAGGCTTTGCTCCCCACCGCCAGCATTTAAAAGAGGTCCCCGGAGATTTCCCTATGGGCTTCCTTCTTGCGAAGCAAGCCCATAGGGAAATTTGTTTTGCGAAGCGCCTCCAAAACGGAAAACCCTTTCGTCTAGCGGGTTTTTCGTCTTGCGAGGCGTTCGTCTTGCGGGGCACCACTGTATATGGATGTATAGATTGGGGGAGTTTAGCATAACTCCTTTGTCATGAATATGGATTTTCTGTAGCCTCTATTTGCAGGGAGAGGGATTGCTATTAAAATAGTCTACCCCTGGAGACAGAAGGATCCAGATGGATTCCTGACAGTTCTGGAGGTGTTTCCTAGTGCCAGAAATGGGTAAATGATCAAAATAGTTGACATTATAAAGCTATAGCACTTTCTCCCACTCGTTAGAGGCAATAGTTTCCTGTGGACCAGGGAGAAGGGATGGTAGCTAGTGTGGTACTAGAAGAAGGCATGCAACAAGTCTGTTGAGACTTAGGTTAGAGCCTATTGCATTGCAGTAACAGTGGGATAGTTTCAACTAATATGCTTTTCCACCTTTAGAAATGTATTGTTAGCAACACTTTGAATGAAGATTAATTAGGCAACACTAAAATCAAAGTTGTAATTAATTTTCTCCTCCTCCTCCGATGGAATTACTTATATTTATGCACTCTTCAGGCATGGACATTAGTATGTTTATAGATTTAAATGCATGCCTTAAAAAAAATCTAAATAATGTAAGACAGAGTTTTCCAAGCTTTTTGGGTCTATGGCTTCCTTGGCCAACTACATTATTTCTGTGGCACCCCTGTGGGGCTCAGGAGCCTAGTTATTTCACCCCTTGCCTGCAGAGCTGGCAGCTCCTCACCCCTTTTTGAACACCCTCCCTCGTGGAGTGTTTCCTCAGCCTCCTCTCTCCTCTCCTTGGGAGTCCTCTGGGCAGCCGCTGCTGCCGCCCCTGGTCTCTGAGCTGCCCCGCCCCAAAGACAGGTGCTTCCTTGCATTGCCCCACAGGGGCCTGAGATGCACCCCCTGTCTAGCCCCAGAGCCCTATTCACCTGGGAAGCTTGTAGCCAGGGCTGCTGCAGCAAATAGCTGTGCAAGCCTTTGGGAGGCAGAGATGCAAGAGGGCATCTGAGAAGGGAGAGAAGGAAAGAGGGACACAGGCCAGTGTTGCCTGCGGCACCCCTGACCATCAATCAAGGCACCCCAGGGTGCCACGGCACACTGGTTGAAAACCACTGATGTAAGGGAATATGCTATCATTTACAAGTATTCCAATAAAAATATTTCCAAAGGTTATATCCAACTAAGTCATAGTAGACCCATTAAAATCAGTGGACTTCAATTATGTAAGGTCAGTGATTTCATTGAGCCTACTCTGAGTATGCCTATCAGTAGGTTTCACCTGAAGTAAAGCTAGAATTGGCTTGAGTACAACATAGCATTTAATCCACACTACAGTCACATTACTGAATGTTTTTCCTAATATTTCTAGTCACCCACCTTTGGCTGTGGGAAGAATTTTTCAGATATTTAAATTGCATTTAAAATTAACATGAAATGCTTTTTAGTTGTGTTTTGCTAAATGTATTATCAAATAAATGTGCTTAATCAGATCTCTAGGGTAGTGGAAACATTTCCCCAATACAAAATTTCCCATAAAACCCACATCACTGTCTTCATGTTTGCTCAGTGTAGATCACTGGAGCTATTCTGGGTAGGAAAGAGCCTATTCTATCTTGGTCTGGTGGGGAAGTATTATTGCTAACCTGCTGTGACCAATTTGCAAACACTGTGCAGCTAAAATTGCTGGTATTCATTCCTTGGAGTACAGGTTAATTGCTGAGTCTGTGGATGTACCTGATACATCTGCTTTTTTCTGTTTGTTATGGGTACATTTCAGCTTGTGCAGCTTGAGAAAGTGAACAAGATTCTTGGAGGTTTGTGTTTGACCATTTACACTTCTGGTCCATTCTTGGCTAATTTTGGTGGAGAGGAATGGCCAGATGGAACATTTAGTACTTGAGAATAAGGATACATTAACCTTGAAAGAAGCAATAATAAGATGCTGTATCCCATCAGCTTGGGTAACTGTAGACTTTTGGGCAAGGGGCTCATGATTATACAGTTGTACCTCGGAAGTCGAACAGAATCCGTTCTGGAAGTCCGTTCAACTTCCAAAATGTTCGGAAGCCAAGGCGCGGCTTCCAAACATTTTGCAGCCAATCGGAAGCCGTGGAACCTGCATCAGACGTTTGGGTTCCAAAGAGCATTTACAAAGTAGAACACACACTTCTGGGTTTGTGGCGTTCGGGAGCTAAAACGTTCGAGTCGCAAGGCATTCGACTTCCAAGGTATAACTGTATGTACTTTCTAGATGCAGACCTGGTTTTGGTACTGAAACTGCCTTCGTTGCACTAGTGGACGGCTTGTATTAGGAATCGGACAGGGGGAGTGTGTTCCTTTTAGTTTTGCTGGTCCTTTCAGCAACTTTTTATCTGATAAACTATGATATCCTTCTAGACTGCTTTGACAGATTTGACTGGTGGGCACTGTTTGGTGTTGGTTCCAGTGTGAACTGGAGGGCAGATCCCAGAAGGGACTTTCTCATTTGAGTTCCATCATGTTCCCCATGCTACATGAAGCCACTTGGAGAGGCCTGCAAGACATCTGTAAGAAACCACTGGGAGAAGTTGTCCATAGTGTTGGAGAATAGTGTCATCAGTATGCAGTTCACATCCAGTTCTATTTCTCTTTTCCATCAGGCACTTGGGAGTCAATTGAAACTCTAAACCAGTGTTTGGAGGCTGTGATATGATAAGACTTAATTCAGGCAAGACACAGGTGATTTGGGTCAGTGGGAAAGCCAATCTGGGAATAGATACTCAGCCTGTTAGTGCTCCCTCTGAAAGCTCAGGTTTATAGTTTGGGCATGCTACTGGACTCAAGATTGTGACTGTGGCTAATAAGCTTTGGCTAGGTCACCAACTTTCTGGAGAAAGCAGATCTGGCCACTATTATACATTCTTTGGTTGCACTTTGCAAGGGAAATCTACTTTGAAGATTATTTGTAAACATCAGCGGGTTTACTGTGTTGGTGGTAGTCTGTTAACAGGACCCCTTATTGGGATCTTGGGACTCCATTGTTGTGCATTGACTCCCTGTATGTTTTTGAGCCCAGTTCAAATAGCTGGCTGTTACTTTGAAATCCCTGAATAGTGTGGGTGCAGGATATCTGAAGGATCACCTACTCCCACCCGCAGGATAGTAAGATCTTGTGCTCTGGGTCTTTTCACCATCTGAGCTGTACTTGGTGAGTACCTGGGACACGACTTTCCCCGTAGTAGTGCCTAAGCTCTGGCATTCCGTCTCTCAGAGGCATGTTTAGGCCCTTCCCTCCTAGTCATCAGAAAGTTTGTTAATGCTGTATAGATGTGCTTTTCATGCTGTCTGAACACCAGTATTTTGTTCCATGTTGTTTGTTTAGATGATGTTGCTGATTTTAGTTTGTTGTTTTAAAATGTTCTATTATGTCTGTGAACAACTATGGGGCTGTGAAACTGTGTGTATGTGCATTTTTCTCAGAAAGGGGAGGTTTATTTGCACAGCTTGACATATCCCACCCCATTCTGAGGCTTTTAGTCACATTGGTTAGCTGTGCCCCTTTGATAATGAATGTATTAGCAACACCCCCAATTTCTACACATTTTCAGCTGATATGTGGAGGGGCCACGTGCATTTATCTAGGGATGGATGGATCAGTCAATTTTGTAAGTACATTTTAATGCAATTTTGGCATCTATTTTTAGCTGAGAACTACAGTGCAAAAACTGGGGAACTGCAAAAGCCAAATGATAGCTGCATTCCAATCTTCGTATTAGACGAGCCACTTCACTCAACATACAGATCACATGAAATCATTGCATCAGTATGGATGCAGAACCCCTTTACATGCTGGCTGCACACACAGGGGAAGGAGCCCACACAGCCCCACAACACTCTTCACTTTGTCTTTCAATGTGGGACTGAGTTTGTCTGAACCTTCCTCGGGGATGTTTGTGAACATTGGGCTGAAACAGGCATCTTTGCTTCAGGTGCCTCCACCTTTCCACTGAGAAGTAGGGCTGAAAGCACCTAGTGCTCAGACAGATTTAGGGTCCTAAACGTCTTCCTCAACTCCCCTTTGTACCCTGTAAAGGTAAAGAACCCCTGACAGTTAAGTCCAGTCGCAAACGGACTCTGGGGTTGTGGCGCTCATCTTGTTTTACTGACCAAGGGAGCCGACGTTTGTCCACAGACAGTTTTTCCATGTCATGTGGCCAGCATGACTAAGCCGCTTCTGGTGAAACCAGAACAGCTCACGGAAACGCCATTACCTTCCCGCCAGAGCAGTACCTATTTATCTACTTGCACTTCAACATGCTTTCAAACTGCTAGGTTGGCAGGAGCTGGGACCAAGCAACGGGAGCTCACCCCATCACAGGGATTCGAACCACCAACCTTCCAGTCGGGAAGTCCTAGGCTCAGTGGTTTAGACCACAATGCCACCCGCGTCCCTATTTTGTACCCTGTAGGGAAATCAAAATCCTCTGTGGTAAGTGGTTGCCTACATTAGAAAACCCAGAACTGAGTAGCTCAACAGACTGAAAAAGGCTCTGGGTAGAAGAAGGAGCACCAGTTCTACTTCTTTAGTTCCTGTTGCTCTGCCCATAAATAAAAATTTGGAAAGAGAACACTAGCTGGGCTGGAAATAAAATCAAAGTATATCTTACTGAATAGGAACCAAAATAATAGAAGTTTGAAGTCTTGTAGCACCTCACATAAAGGGAGGCAGCTAGCCAGCAAGAAATCCAGGATAGACAAGGTCCAGCACAATTGTTATAACCCATCCTGTGACCCCGGTGAAGGGTGGGTAAGAAATCTAAATAATAATCATAGTAATTTCTGTCTTAGTTTATGACACTCATTCAAATTGATCCAGGCCTCTGAAATAGCAGGGACGCGGGTGGCGCTGTGGGTAAAACCTCAGTGCCTAGGACTTGCTGATCATAAGGTCGGCGGTTCGAATCCCCGCGGCGGGGTGAGCTCCCATCGTTCGGTCCCAGCTCCTGCCCACCTAGCAGTTTGAAAGCACCCCTAAGTGCAAGTAGATAAATAGGTACCGTTTTATAGCGGGAAGGTAAACGGCGTTTCCGTGTGCGGCACTGGTGCTGACTCGCCAGTTGCAGCTTCGTCACGCTGGCCACGTGACCGGGAAGTGTCTTCGGACGGCGCCGGCTCCCGGCCTCTTGAACGAGATGAGCACGCAACCCTAGAGTCGGTCACGACTGGCCTGTACGGGCAGGGGTACCTTTACCTTTACTGAAATAGCAATCATGAAAGTCAGTGGGGATATCCTCCAGAAAATGGTAAAACCCAGTAAACTTTTCTCTCCCCAAATTCTTGGTAATAAACTAGTATGATTTAAATACGTTTGTTACAGAAAAAAACAATCAGGTTTTGTAATTATTATTTTTAAAATCTCTATCATTCACAGACCAGGGAAAGGGGGCACCATTAAAACACAGTACAGCTATAACTCCTAATGCAAGATTTCAAGCACCCACAGTAAGTTTCTTGAAATTATTTGTCACTCCAATTATTCCCAGGTTTTGGTTTATTTCCCAGATTGGAAATTGTGGATGAAAAGAATGTCCCAAATGTTTAATGGCATTTGCTTAGTGTTTGTTTCGGCTGATTATGTCTTGCCTTTCACGTATGTAAGGGCTTTGTTTTGTTGCTTTCACCAGTGCATGCCCCTGTCTTCTGTTCTCTGACATCTGTCCTTGAAGACCAAAGCACATGCTATATGCAGTTACATGTACCTCCCCACATTTTTTCCTCTGCAAAGCATCTAAAGGGGGCTGCAATTGTGAGTGAAGCATCACAAGGTGATGAGAATGCTTATCCCTGTCACCTTGAACTGTTTCCCCACTCAAATCATCCCTGGCTGCTCTTCTCCACAGAGAGTTGGAAAACGACTATGAAAGAAAGGGTTAAAGCAACTCTCCTCCCACACACCCCAACCAGTGCTCTGCTCAAAGTCACAGTCTCCACAGATTTACATGGGGGCAAAGAGAGACGTTGCTGGGTGAAAGTTACATGCAACTATATATAATAAAATGGAGTTTGGTCCAAAGACAGACATAAACTCTACAGTTCAAAAGAGTTCTTCTCTTTTTGTTTGTGGTTTACTGAAAATGCTTGTACTATGTTTAATCACAACTCTGTGCACAAAATAATTGTTATTTATCGACAATTTATTGCATCCGTGTTGTAGTATTATGTAAAAGTAAGTAGCCCTTTAACTTTCCTTCTAATACAGGGAGAGGGAAGAACTCTAGGAAAGTCTAATTCTATTAAAATAAAAGGAGAAAGTGGAAAAAGCTCTAGGGATGTCCATCTAGCAAACAGAGAAGAATGTATTGCACAGACGGGGAAAAAAAAAAGTCAGAAAATTAATTTGGACGAAGCAGAGGGTATGTCACTTTTTTAGTATATGCAGTAGTATTAGTTTTTAAACCAAACATTTGTAAACAGTGGTATTAGTTCATTTTATAATTGAAGAAAACAGGTTGTATTATAAATTTCAGCAGTGTGGTGATGTTACTAATAAATTAATCTAACCTACTCTAGAATTACTTTTAATTGTAGGCAAAGGCTTCTGGAATGCATGTGAAGGAATGCGCTCTCAGCAGCCAAATTGAAAACAGCAGTACTAACTAAAGAAGAACATAGAAATAGTGCCACCCACTCGCCCAGTAGTATCTATGGCAACATTACCAGCGCTCACAAATCACAGAACAGTATGGCCACAATGCCCCCACATTAGCAGTGCAGGGGGCGGAGCAAAGGGGTGTGGGAACTTTCCATGAGATTACCCCACCCCAGCCTACACTCTTGTGAGAAGGGGTCTGAATAATAAACACCCAGAGTTCCTGAGGGAAAGGAGCCACTTGCTGATGGAGCAAAGCTGTATTTAAAAAAACCCACCATCCTTTTGCCAGTGCTGCAGATGGAGGAACCAGGACAAGCAACAAGCCATGGTTTCATTGGTTGGGGGAGGCTTGAGTCCTGCTATGTTTCACCATTTGCATGTCTTGTCAGCAGCCCGCATATCAGAGAGAAAAGAGGCAACACACAGAACTGGCACAGCACAGAGCAGCTCTCTGGCCATTTAGCCACGACAGGCAGAAGGACACATCATAAGGCATTTGCCTTTCCACAGCCAGCGGTCCATAGTCCCAAGCGAACAGCACAGTAGATGCCCAATTTGGATCCTAAATGTGATCTCCCACCGGAAGAGTGTAGATCACCCCACACAGAGGCACAATGAGGGAGTACATAGGCTCTGAGAATCAGAGGAGCACTGCACCAGCCTGTTGTCATTTGCCTGATAGGCAGTGCTTACAGGAAAGTGCCCTAACAATAATGGACAGGTTTTGAAAGGTAGACACATGGTGGGGGTTGCCAACTTTCTTGCTCTGGCAGGAGTCACATGCCTTTGAAAGTTCAAAGACAGACAGCAGTTTAACAGGCATCATTCACTCCATGGCTTGTTCACCCTCCTTCACTGATGCAACAGCATCCTTGAAATAGCTTGCAAAGATGCAGGATCCCAACTGGAACATAAAGCTTAGCAACCACACAGAGCAACAGTATTATTTTTAATTTTTAATTTTGTAAAATTTGAGAGCTGGGATAGTCTACAATATTTTTATAAATAAATAAACAGCTAGAACCACAGTGGGAACCACACGTAGCATTAGGAATAAGAACCATCCTTACTTCTGCAACTGTTGAACATCTACCTGTGCAGAGCCAAGAGCAACACAGGAACAGTGATGAGCAATGGTCAGCAGCAGTATCCACATAGTCCCTGGACCGAGATGTCCATCTCTCAGCCTCCCGCACCCCTTAGGGGAGAGACTGTAGCAACTGAGCCAATATTTATCCCTTCCCATAAGGAGTTGCAATGAAACTCATTACAGTGACTGCTTGTTCTGTTCTGTGTGGTTTATTTGTGCTCCTGAAAATGTTTGATCAGCGTTCCACCAACAGAGCACTTACCTGCTTGCAGAATGGCTGCCAGCTCTTCCTACCCTTTCTGCACTGTGCATGCTTTACCCATTTGGGAAAGGCAGTGTTGAAGGAGGAAGGAATGGCTAGTCAATACAATTTAGCCAGTACCCAGTGGAAAGTACCAAAGGCGGAGGGAAGGACATGGAAGGAATTTGAAGCATTCATACTTGGAAGTAAGGTATCGTTTGCTTACCTGGGTGCCCCGCACTGCCCATTCTGAAAAGAGAAATGTTAGCAATCTGTTCTTCCCGTATATATTCTGCGGTGAAACCGTGCAAAGTGTTCCTTTTTGTGCAAAATCTCTTTTCTGTATAATTGCCATGTCGCTAACTGATCAAGAGCACTAAGCACCCACAAAAGACCTAAAGCCCTATGCCATGCCGTTTGAGTTACGGCACATTGTCAGGGGTTTAAATGCTGCTGTGAGTGTTCTGTAATCACATTTGTAATCCACCAAGAATGAGACTGAACATTAAAAGAACTGCACATAATTGTTTTTTGACTGAATAGTATAAAAGTTCTAAAGCCCAACCTGATCTAAACTAGCTTTTTTTCATCCCCAGTTGTTTTTGGAAATGGCTGGAAAGTAATAGCCCCTTGACTCTGTAATATCTCTTGTGTGAACCTGGCCTGTTAACATTATCACAGTGTGGGTGCGTGCGGCTCTACTATACCCACTTTGCTCCTCTCCTAGCATGAACAGGCGCAACAAACCAAGGTTTCCTGTGTCATCCAAACCAGAACTGTAGTTTGCTTTCCCTTAAATGTACAAAATAATTAGCAAACCAAGAACAAACCTTGGAGTTAGGTTTCAATCTAAGCCTATTCTTCACTGAGAAAATGAGATGGTCACATAGACATAGAGCATTACATTATGCCAGTGTGTCCAACATAACCCAGATACCAGTGTGATGTTACTGGCAAAGCAGACGTTTCAAATCCTAAGGTCTTCTAGATGATGAAAACTGAGCATAGAATTGTGTCCTAAAATATAGTGACAGTTCATCATCTGCAACTAGGAATATTTCAGTTCCGTAAGGGCCCCCATTAGTTGCCAGGCAGGACCCTACTTGTAGCCGGCTCAAGCAGACTATGAACAAAGCTGTTTATGCCCCAGTGTGCCTGGCAGGAAAGCCTGTTCCTGATGGAAATGGACATAATTATCATAGCATTTCTGCTAGGTGTTTTGGCATATGTGGCCCCTGTTCCCTCCTTGGCAATAACTACCCTGTGCTGAGGAGCTGGATTCCTTACCTCTCATTTCCCCTGCCCTAGTTAATTGTGGGGAGGGCAGAGGAAGGTGGAGAATGTGTCAGCAAAGATGGCAGCTCATCCGTCATGCCTCCGCAAGTGTTTTTAGCACATGAGCTTGGTGTGCACACTGAATGTTTCTCTCTCTTTTTTGCATGCACTCACTTAAAGGATCACACCTGCTTCATGGTGACCCAAGGGATGCTCACGCATACCATCTCCTACATGCAATAAAGATGCCTGGTCCTGGCTTTAAAGTGCCTGGTTCTTTTTTGCAGCAGCAGTGGCAGCAGCAGCATGCCTGGTGGGGCTATGGGCGATGCCTTATGTACATGCAACTGCTAGTCTGTGAATGCCAGTTGCATGAGGCAACAATGGGCAGATTCAGAGTTCTGCTTTTGGCATGTGGAAGTGGTTTCTGGATTCCAGAGAGTGCTGCTCATTTGTGAAACTTGCCTGGGTCCTGGACAGATGAGGCTATAACTTTCTATCCATCTCCTACTGCAGTTAGAATTGGTATTCACATGAAATGCCTATGTGTCACACTGTGCATTTTTTCTTCACATTTTCCCCCCTATTTGTGTTCAGATTCTGCAGGTGGATATGCTACTACATGCACCTATTAAAATCATCAGAGATTTAGGATTACTATTGTCTTTTAAAGTTACTTGTAAACTTTAGTTTTATTTATAATGTTATAGGAGTTTCAGCTCAGAAAGTGGTCAGATATTTTAGATTTTGTTGTTTTTTCAGTGTTGTTGGTAAATGGTGGGTGAATCAAATGTGTCTAGTTAAGAAAAGAAATGATTGTGTGGTGTCACGAAATTTCGCGGTATTGACTAATGGGTCTATTCTGGGTTTCTTGCAATAGAGTTTTTTGAACTTATATCAAAAGTGCAAAGTAACAGAGCAGATGACCAGCGAGGGCTGCTGAGAAAAGAAGACTTGGTTCTGCCTGATTTTCTTCACTTGCCTTCCTGTGGGACTAGGCCTTCTCCATCTACACCCGAAGGGTCTAAAGGCTGCAACAAGAGAATTGCACATCCTGATGTCAAGGACAAATGCATACAGTTAAGTGGCAAAGTGGACGTCATGAAAAACAGTAGTGAAAGCTCCGCAGTCAAAATGGCTTATTCTGGAAGCAAGCAAAAACCAGCTGTGCTGGCAACTTGCAGCAGCCAGAAGACTTGCAGTGTTCCTTTTGCTGCCCCACTGTCTCCGATTCCGCTTTCGCAGGATGCCGCCATATGGAAAAGGCAATCAAAAGAACTGCAGGCTGAAAGCATACAAACTGTTGAGGATGAGAACGTAGCAGACTTGACTCTGGTGGCTGAGGGAGACATTAACAGCCCTAACAGTACGTTGCTGCCATCTCCACCCTCTTCTTCAGACAAAAACACTCTTGCAGGAGCCAAGTATCCACCTCCCGTGTCACTAACAGATAATCAGGAAAAAACTACCCATGAGAAATCCAAATCAGGTATTTCCAGATTTTAAATGTCTTTAATAAGAAATGATTCCCCATTACATTTGTTTCAGCACTTGTTGCATCTGTTTACAACATGCAGAAAAGTGCAACTGAAGCCTGTCTTTAGGGCATGTACAGACCATAGTTCTGAGGGGTAGCACATAATTTTGGCCTCTGTCACCCTTGTCTACATCCCACTCTGGCCCCTCCTGCCTGTCCACACTGCGGACAGCTGCAAGTTCCGGACCAGCCAGCCTGAGCTACAGGCTGCTTTAAGTACACAAACTCCAAATTGAGAACAGATGTGGTATCACTTGTTTGGCTGTGCACTCATAAAAAGCCTCAACGACCATTTTGCATGTTGGAAATAAATACATTTTTGTTTGGAAGAGCCTTGCAAAACATAGCTTTTCCATTGAAACCTCCAAGACACACTTTTCACGCATATGCATGCATTATTTGCTGTCGTTTCCTCTTTGTGCTGTAAACCATTATAAAGACTTGAAGAGGAAAGGGGAAGCCCAGCCTGGTTCCCACATTTCTGCTGGAAGTCCTGGGCACGTCCTCGTGAAGCACATGCAGACAACTTTTTATAGATACTCATCTCTAAAGACACATGCAAATACCAGATGAGGATCACATGTAACATGTTCCTCCTGGACCACCCTTGAGGCAGGGCCAGAGGCAAAGTGGGCAGAGCAGCTAGTGTAAATTTTACCAAGAGGCTGATTTTACACACACACACACACATCTCCACCCTCCATCTAGGCAGCCAAGAAGCATTATCAGAATTCAAGGACACAAAGCAGCCAGACAAGAACACTCAAAGAAGGTGCAAAGTGGAGGGCTGGGGAAGGGTGCGGAGGAGGGGGAGACGGGGGTGGCCAGAAAGGGAGGCCTGGATGGATATCTCTCCCCATCCCAGATATATAACACCTGCCTCTGGGAGAAGATCCATCCCCCCCTCCCCAAAGAGTCCACCCCTCTGCGCACTCTGAGCAGCAGGCAAATATCAGTATGGGCAGCTGGATTATCTGCTGGAAGGCACAGAAATTCAGGAATTGCCATATGCCTGGTAAGAATGTGGTGCTGGGCGGGGGAGAAAGTAATCTGCCTACATTGCTTCCTGCTGTCTCCATTGCCCATGGGCCCAAGGGCTGGATCGCCACCTCTGATGCAACTGACTGTACTTATCTTCATAATTCCAATACCAAGTAGAATCATGACTTGTAGAATGCAAACACATTCGGTTTGACTGCTTATTTCTTGTTTCTTACCTGTACTTATTTAGTGATTTTCACATGCCTAATTGTCACGTGCTAACAGATGACAGCCAAACTCTTCTGTCCTGCTACTCTGAAAAATCAGAAAAAAGGTTTATGTCTTTCACAGTGTTTTTATATATGCTACCATAAAAATTATTGAAATTAAACATCAAATGACCTTGTAATTGGCTATGTCCAAATGATAATACATGAAGTGTATTTTGTGGCCTGGTTGTGTACATTTGTGTATATCTATAGTTAGAGCATGTGTGTTTTAAAAGGGGAGTTTACAAGTTAGACTGTCTTATTTTTAAACTGGAGTTCATATGTGAATATTTTCAAATCTTCAAACTGTAATTAGTGCATGCCATACCTTCCCGTGAGCTGCAGCTTTTGTTGTTTCTATCTTCTTTTATTCTGTAGCTGCCTTAATGTAGTTTCTGCATATATTTTGTATCGGAGTTCCCACCACTACAAAGAGTAATAAACTCTGTTCTTCGTTAATTCATTTTTTTCTTATTCAAAAGTATTTAATGTGCAGAAGAGAGATCTAAATGCAATTGGGAGACATACCGAAAATCAGTGGGGAACTACCCTCCTCAAAGTAGCTTCTCAATTTATTTCCATGGAGGCAATGCAATCTGAGCTCTCACAGATAGCTTGACCAGGGCCCATGTATATTGCATTCTATAGCAAGTCATGAAAACCTCATTATCCATTTAGTGCTTGCAAATTTCTTTCCCCTTTTTATCTCTTCTTTGAGCCCCCTTTAAGTCTCTTGTGCCATTGACTCGTATTAAACTCTTTTATAAAACATGCAAAATTGTATACTTGCAAAATGTTGAAAGAATTTGTTCTGTTATATTTGCATTTATGAAATGGTGTTGTCCATGTCTCCCAGCATCCCTATTTATTTGCTTATTTAAGCCTTTATTTATTTTGCCTTCCACATACGGCAAGGCAGTGTACAAAACAGCTATACTTTAAAGCACAAATTAAATTGTGATTCAGGGCAAATTAAAACATAATGTTATGATGCCAGCAAAAGCCTTGAGCATAAGCATATTTTCAAGAGGTGCTAAAACACTTAGCTAAAGGGGGAGTTGGTGCTGCCACAGAGAAGGGCCTCCCAGAATCATAGAGTTGGACCCCAAGGGTCATCTAGTCCAACCCCCTGCAGTGCAGGCATCTCAACTAGATCATGCATAACAGTTGGACATCCAACCTCTGCTTAAAAACCCCCAAGGAAGGTGCTTCCACTGTCTAACGGCTCTGTTACTCTTTCTGGTTACTGCCAAATGTACTTCTCCAAAGTGCAGCACAACCAAGAGAATCTCCCCAGCTGTTCATAATGAAGGATTGGGGCGGTATGAGAGAAAGCACTTATTAAAGCTCCTTACTAACAGGCAGACTGCCTTGGCATACACGGTAGGTAAAGGTACTCCTGACTGTTAGGTCCAGTCGCGGACGACTCTGGGGTTGTGCGCTCATCTCGCTCTGTAGGCCAAGGGAGCCGGCATTTGTCCACAGACAGCTTTTGGGTCATGTGGCCAGCATGACTAAGCCGCTTCTGGCAAACCAGAGCAGCGCACAAAGACGCCGTTTACCTTCCCACCAGAGTGGTACCTATTTATATACTTGCACTTTGACATGCTTTCGAACTGCTAGGTGGGCAGGAGCTGGGACCGAACAACGGGAGCTCACCCTGTTGCAGGGATTTGAACCACCGACCTTCTGATCAGCAAGCCCTAGGCTCTGTGGTTTAACCCACAGCATATTGGACTCCAGCTCAAATTGTCCTGAAGCTGCTCTTGAAAATATTTCTACTGTGGGCACTTTCACACTAGTACTTCTGATATCTCTGTTCCAACATAGATGACTTGCAGTTGTTGTTGCTTTATCATGTGCCAGTAGTTCCCATTCTTGACGGCTTCTTTGTTGCTCTCAGATTGCCCTTTTATTTCTTTGTTCTGGAAACCTTTTTTTATCAAGCCTCTATAAAAGAGATGCTTGTGGAGGTGGTCGTGAAACATTTGGATAGTATGACCTGACTAACAGCAGAGGCTTCATAACTATGCCATCTGCACTTGACAGCTTGGCTGTTCTATATTCAGTTTCAACTTTTGATTCACAAGGCAAAAGTGTGAATTTGTTCACCACCTGGTAGAAGTAGCTTCAAATAATTTTTGCTGGGACATATAACTATCTGGAAGGTGGCTGAGATAATATATAATAATGCCCCCACCTTGGCTAGTTCTACCAAAGTGAAAGAATTGAGGACATTGGTTTATCTGAAAATAAGAACCCCATTAAGAGATCCTATACTTCAATCTATTATAAATGAGGAAGATCAAAGGCCCCGTTTGAGGGGGGGTGTTGCTGAGAGATTTCTCCAGTCCCTGTAAAAAAGGTAAAGGACCTCTGACAGTTAAGTCCAGTTGCAAACGACTCTGGGATTGCAGTGCTCATCTCGCTTTACAGGCTGAGGGAACCAGCATTTGTCCGCTATGCAGACAGTTTTTCCAGGTCACGTGGCCAGCATGACTAAGCCGCTTTTGGCGAAACCAGAACAGCGCACGGAAATGCCGTTTACCTCCCTGCCCGCCAGAGCGGCACCTATTTATCTACTTGCACTTTTTGGCGTGCTTTCGAACTGCTAGGTTGGCAGGAGCTGGGACCGAGCAACGGGAGCTCACCCCATTGCGGGGATTCGAACCACTGACCTTCTGATCGCAAGCCGAAGAGGCTCAGTGGTTTAGACCACCGCGCTACCCGCATCCCTGTAGGTCTGGGGAATTAGAGGAAACAGGTTGTCTTGATCCATTCCAGATCTAATCACTCTGGTAAACAGGCTACAACAGGAGACAAGCAAGGGGAATGTGATCCTTTTAGCTTTTCTGGATCTCTCTAAAAACCAGAAACCTTTGAAGCAATACTCATACTCTGGGCCTGGGAAAAATGGGCGTAATAATGGCCTCCAGGAGCAGGTCGTGTCCATCTCTGAATCTGCCACAATTGTGGCAGTATTTCTTGATCTAGAATTAAAAACTGACGCAAAAGGTTTAGCTGACAATTTTATTCAGTTGTCCTTGAAGTGGGCGGAAGTACAGGATGACCCTCAGTCCTCTTTGAACAGGAACAGCTGAGTATGAGACTGAACCAGAGCAGCAAAATTCAGACTGAGAAGCTGCAGCAGCATCTGTCTGCAGGATGAAGAGTCAGATGGTACAGGACAGATGCCCACCTGACAGCCAGATCTGAATTTGTTCAGGCAGATACTCAGCGCAGATACTATACTGAGCATGAATAAAAAACAAAGCAGAAAACAATGGAAAGGCAAATCCTACTAGTCGCCCCCCTCCCCCCCTCCTGAACTTTAGCCAATGCATCTTCATCTTCTTTGCAGTCTCCTGTGGGCTGATGCTGTCAAGAAACATGCAAATTCTTCTCCCCTTTTTCCTTCCCAATGATAGTCCCTCAAAGCAAGCTAGGAGGGGAGAGAGTGAGAGATCGAAAAGGGTTCAGGATTACAAGAGTTAGGCTTGATTCACTTGGGAGGGGGGTGTTGTTTTTTACCGGTACGATATGATAATCTTTATTGTCATTATCCTATATAGAACAACAAAATTGAAAAAATCTACAGCAGACATTCAAAAACCAACAAGCCTGCTATCCCAGCCTGGTTAGCCCCTTAAAAACTCTGATACCCCATAACTGAATACAATATACTATAGAGACTACCTTACACTGCGTTTAAAACCAAAATCACATTTGGCTAGAAACTGTTTCTCAGGTGGCTAGTCCTAGTCTTTATAGCTCTGTACCTTCTTCCAGAAGGCAGAAGCTGAAAGAGATAATTTCCGGGGTGCGCACTATCCTGCACTATCTCTGCAGTTTTCTTATGGCACTTGGAAGCATAGATTTGATCCAAGATGGGAAGAGTGCACCCAATTATTCTCTCTGCAGTCTTTGCAACCCTGGACAGCATTGTTTTTCCCCTGGCCGTGCAGCTCCCAAACCACACACGCAGACCATAAGGTAATACACTCTCCACGGTACAATGGTAAACTGCCATAAGAAGGTCCTATAAGAGATTATTTTTCCGGAGGATTCTCAGAAAATATAACCTCTGCTGTGCTCTCTTCATCAGGTCTTTGCTGTTTTCTCCCCAGGTTAGGTCATTCTCTCAACTCCATTCCCAGAAATCGAAACACCGAGACCTGTTCCACACATTTTCTTGCTTTCTCATAATGCACATGATGTTGTGTTGATACTGCTAGTTCTGGCCCTTTATTCCAGGCTCTCTCAGGGCAGATTTGTGCCAAGCTTTTTTAGTTACTGTGTTTTCCTCCTGCCTATCATCTCATGAGCACCAGCTGCACAGTCTTGATATCGGCGAGAGTGGCTTCCTTCCTGCAAAACCTATTTGGCACTTTTTTCTAAACCTTCCTCCTCTGCCTCATCCTTGGCCTTACAGTGAATCTGTGGGAAGAACGTTTTAGCCTCCATTTCACTGATATGTGGTCATAGTAATCCTTATTTTTGGATGCTGCTTCTCAGTGCGCACCTGCACATCTGCACAGCTCTAAGTATGTTTCCCAATAAATAATGCTTCTATCTGTGTGTTCCCTGAACAGCTACAGGACAGGCTGAGATTCTCCTGCCTGGGATGACAAAGGAAATAATAATGAAGTATAAACATGCAGGGAGAGAAGCAGGAAGAAGGGCAACTGGCAGTAGAACACACAATGGGAGGTGGAAGATCATCAATGGCAGGGGTATTTTAATTTCTTTTATTTCTATCTCTGCACCTCCTTTGCTCCCCAAAGAGCTCTGGTTGACAAACAGAAAAAGGGTAAAGGAATACATGTTTAAAAAATGAAAAAGTATTTAAAATATATACAAAACAATTACAAACATCTAAAACCATTAAACGCATTTAAAGAAACATTTCAAAACAGTCACATACTCTCGCAGCCTAATAATTCCAAGGTTGTTGGGTTCTGTATCTTTCAGCCATCAGACTCCTGGCCTGGGTGAACAGGGACTTTTTAAAATGCCTCTTGAATATTGATAATGAGAAAGATAGAAACAACTCCCCAGGAAGGGCAATTCCACAAATGGGGAGCCACCACTGAGAATATCCTGTCACAAGTTAGCACCCAACAATTGCAGCCACAACGGGGGGTTTCCAAAGTGCGGCACACCAGTGAGTTATTTTCTGATTTAAATCAACCTGTGTAATGTGTCTGAGGAAAAGGCAATGAGGCTGAAATGGCCTCAGGGTCTCACGGCCACAGAAGCCTGCCTTGCACTTCATCAACAGAAACAGGAAGTCTTCACACAGAGGGGCTTAGCTTGGAATGGCTATTCCAGCAATGGCAGATGCCCACTGCGTCAGGTAGGGCTACTAGGAGAAGAGGTCACAGGGATGCATGGCGAAGTTATTCTGGTTTCCTCCCGATCCTCCTCTCTTGCAAAGATACTGTGGACACTTAAGAGTTGCTGTTTTACAAATACCTAGCACCCAACTGAACTGATAAAGTATCTTACCTTGGTTCTGAAAGAGTCTCTTTTGTCACAGTGGCTTCTCTGATGGGAAAAACATTATGCCTCCTCCATTATGCCTCCTCCACCCGTTCTTGTTTTCTCCCTGTCCTCCTTTGCAAAAAATCAGTGGGCACTTCTAACTCTGCAGTTGTGCAAATACTTAACAACTTAACTAAATAAATGAGTGTCGTACCTTGGATAAAGGCTACCTGTGTGGCCTCCACCTCCCCTTAGAGCCACCCTGATCCTCTCCCCCGGTCTCTCTTTATCCTCTTCCCTTGCAAAGAAACCAGGCATCTGTGAACACTGCAGCAGTTCAAGCATCTAAGAAAACAAGAAAATTATACTGTGGTTCAGAAGAGGTTGATGTAGATGGTTGTATTTATTTGCTGAGAGAAGATTACCTGTATCACCTCCACCTCCTCTTGCAGCCACCCCAATCCTCTGCTCCTGCTTCTTATTTCTCTCTTCAACATCTTCTCCTGCAAAGACCAGGGTGCTGTGTGATTAAATAGGGTATTACTTTGGTTCAGAAAAGAACTGCGCAGTCAGCTCAGGGCTGTTGAAGCAGCAAGGCTGTGGGAGTTGGGAGTTGTGTTCCATCTTTGCATCTGTAATTGCATGGGTGATTCCTCCAAAACCCAAGAAAATCAGACCTACACAGTCCTTTCAAGCCGCATGACACTGAGAGGTGGATGTTAAGAAGCTTTTTCGCACAAGGTGTCTCCGGGTCTTCTTTTCATATCTTCTTGTGCAGAAAGTTCATCCCATTATCTTTCAGATTGGCAAAAAGTTTATTGAGCCTACTGTTGAAGTCTGGAATTCCTGGATCATCCATTTCTCAATGGACATGCATAAAGGACAGAGCAGGTCGGTAAAGAGCCCCTCTATGAATGACTCATTTGTGAGTGTTGCACCTGGAAAGTTCAGGGGCTTTCATGCCTGTTCAGGCTGAAGAATTGACATTTTGATTTTCTATTTATAGAAAATAATTAATTAATTGAGGTTGCAATTAATTAAATAAATAAATAATTGAGGTTGCAATCCTGTACACACTTAAGTGGGAGTAAGTCTTGTTAAACTCAACACAGCTTACTTCTTAGTAGATGTGCATCATCGTCATCATCATCATCATCATCATCATTATTATTATTATTATTATTATTATTATTATTATTATTTCTATACCACCCTCCATCTGAGAATCATAGGGTAGTTTACAATATATGGATTGTATAGGTTTGCACTGTTAAGTCCTAACCAGCAAGGAAGACTGATGAAGCTGTTAGCAAGAGAGAAAATGAGGATGAATTTACAAATTTAGGGGGAGGGAATCATTTCAGAATGCTGCAGGTAGGATTATCACATGTTTGAATGTAGAAAGCTCTCTCCAGATAGGCTCACCTGGTGCCATCATTACATGCCTTTAAGCACTGGGAAAAATATTCCTCTTTACCCAGGTCTTTGGCCAATAAATATTCTATAGCTTGTTAAAGCTGTAGGTGGGGTAGGGGGCAACTGTTACTAAGATTAATTTATTATTATGCTGTCTGTTATTATACTTATTATTATCATTATTATTTTATTGATGCTGCATAAAATGTGGTCTTAATATTGTACACTGCCTTGGGATCTTTCGATAAAGGGTGATATTAAGACATCAAATAAAGAACAACAACAATAACAAATGGCTGAAATAGCAGAGCAACTTTAAAAAGGCAGTGGTGTAAGAGAAAGGGGGGAAAGCCTGGCCAAAGCTAAGATTTTGGTGCTGGAAAAGTGTAGGATTCATTGGCAGGAAAGCCTCTGTAAAGCAGCAAAACAAAAAGGCCCATTCCTTTTTAGCCATGCCGCTCACCTCTGAAAGTGGCAGTTCACATGCGGCATTCAATGAATGTACAGTCTGTGTTGACAACAGGTGAGCTGCACAAATCAACACATAACGTGAGCACATCACCCAATTTATTGGAAATAGCATGGCTACAATTGTAAATTACCTGGAAGTAATTGCCCCCACTTCTGACTGCATATATTCTGGCTTATACAAAAGGTCTTCAGTCAAGTGATACACAACCTTTAGCTAGGGAAGGCAGAGAAATTCAATTAGCCTCACATTTAAAGGCAAACCTACCTGATCAGCATTTTCCAGAACAATGCACAACACAAAACACTGCCGCCCTTCAAAATGGGCACTTCTCTGAATTTTGCAGTGCATTTCCCCAGCCAAGTATTGTGCACAAAAATTAAGAAATCAGGGTAAAGTTTGCATTTATTAGTGGAAATGGCGTACAAAAATGCATTATATAAGGAAAATTTGATTTGAAAAATGTGTATATAGGCAAAACTGAATATATGAAGACAAATTTTCACTATAACACTGCTAGATTTTTTTACAAAAACAGATAAATCACAAACTGATACGACAATGCAAAGTGGGAAAATTAGAAAGAAACTGAAAGTGAGCTATTTGATTATGCCTTTCTTTAGCTCTTCATTAGAAAAGCAAATATTCTTGGAAAGAAGGGTTACCATTTAACCTGCTCATGTAAACGACGAACCCCATCAAAGAAGAGGAAATCTAACCTCTGCTTGGTTATTTCCCTCATTCTCCAATTTATGCTAATCTGTCATAAACAAATTTGAAGGCTTCGTCATCACCCCACTCATTTGCCGCAGCAAGGAGAATCCAATAATTTCTCTGGTGTACCAGCAGATGATAGCACTGGTCCTTCTCAGAAACGTCCTAGAACGGTGCTGTTCCTCTGCTACACCACTGGATGACTTGGAAGAGGGGAAAATAATCAGCCATCAGCCTAGTAAAGGATGAGGGAATGTAAGCCTTGTGGTTGCTTGCGTGCCTATCTCATAATTGAAGACTATTGACTTAGGGGTGTATGAAGCCTACCTGGGTGTGGGGGCCATGGGGAGCCAGGAACAGAACTAGAGGTTGCTCTGTGGCTCTGAACTAAGGTTGTCTGACAGGGCATGAAGAAAGGAAGAACTGCCATGACTGGTGGGTGGGGCTTTACATATTTAAATATTGCAATGTTATGAGGAGCTTGCTGCAGTTCCTTTGCTAACCAATAAATTTGTGGCCTGGTATTCATCCAACATCTTATCTTTTCCTGACTTTTGTGTGCAATAAACTTTCAAAATACAACTTCCCTTGCCCATGCTAAGTCAAAACTAGCTCTGAGATCTGTCAGTCATAGCCCCATTTTTTAAAAAAACAAATTTGTATTTTACACATTGCAAACAAATGGAAATACAGTAACCATTATCCATTGCCTCCAGACATATACTTACACATTCAGCAATCAAACCTATTACTTAACGTAACCCCTCCACTGAGAATATTGAGCAGTTGGTATAAGAAGTTCTAGATTGTTGTCATTAGCATAGTTAAAGAAAGGGGTCCATGTTTGTGGAAGGGTGTCTTTATTCGTTATGCCTTTAATTGCCCTCCTGTGTCCGGTGAAACGCTCAAACATTGCTGTATCCCAGATATTATTTTCCCATATGCAAGGCCGTAGCTACGGAGGCTAGCCAGGCTCCCCCTCAGGTGAAACCTCCAGAGGGGCACCATTGAGGCTCCCTGCCTGTGTGTGTGTATATGCAAATGTGTGGGGTGAAATCAAGGCTAGTTTCACCCCTGCCGTGTGTTCAGGGGTATTTCAGTCTGGTTCTTCCATTGCTGAACTATTGCTAATCGTGCTGCGGTCAGTAAGAAACCTACTCGTTTGCTGTGGCACAGCGTGGAGCCTAAGTCTGTGTCCAAAGATAGTAGGGTCAAGGCAGGACAGATCCTCAAGCTGAGGCTCCAATACTTTGGCCACCTCATGAGAAGAGAAGACTGCCTGGAAAAGACCCTGATGTTGGGAAAGATTGAGGGTGCAAGGAGAAGGGAACGGCAGAGGACGAGATGGTTGGGCAGTGTTCTTGAAGCTACCAACATGAGTTTGACCAAACTGCAGGAGGCAGTGGAAGACAGGAGTGCCTGGTGTGCTCTGGTCCATGGGGTCACAAAGAGTCGGACACGACTACACAACGAAAAAGGCAGAATTTGGAGAAAGGGGTTGGCTTGTAATTGGGCTGTAATGGAGAATACTCTATTCCAAAAGTTTTTAACTTGGAGGCATTCCCACTCAGCTTTCCCCACCCGCTTCCAACATAAAGAAAAAAGGGAAGGGGTTACCGTATTTCCCCCCAGCCTGATTGTACCTGTGCCATCGAGGCCTCCTGTAAGCAAGCAGAGGTAGTAACTGCAAGTCATACAGTGTTCAGTGGGATCTACTCCCATGTAAACATGCAATGGGTTGGATATATTACTTACGGAAGGAATTGTGGGCCCTTTCTGGCTTAAATTTATCCAGAAACTAAGCTGCTAATACTGAGCAGCCTTCTTGACAGGGTGACTTGGCTTTTAAAAGTCCGTTTGTGTTGGTTAATGTTGTATTTGGTAAAAAGGAAAAATGTAGATATGATAAAATAAAAAAGGAGAATTCCCTGGATGACTAGATCCAGATTTGGGGCAAGTATTCTTTGCTGAGAGAGCCCCAGCAGAGATTTAAAATCAGAAAACACTATGGTCTTAACCCCTCCATGCAATAATTAGAGTTAAGCATGTTGGTTATATGAGGCTGGATATATCCCACATTTTGTTAATTGCCTTCACTCTCAGAAATCTTCAATGATACGTAAGGAACTAGAATGGTGATTTGATTACAAAAGAGCTTATACTGTATTATTTGCTTTTATGGCTATATTTGATTATTCTAATCACATGTTTCTGAATGAAAATCCTGGCCTATTGTGATTCTATTATTTGGAAGTTTGTAAATAATGCATTTATATTTTTATCAATTTTTGTACATATTCATTACTTTTTCTGCCGTGACAGGTGTGCAAAGCAATGTACAAATTTACAATTAAAACCACAAAGTTAGTTCTACAGACTCAGCTCAGATATATAAAATTTTCGTATTTTGCACCACAAAAATAGGATAGCAAAATATCCAAGCTGTTGAAACGCGATAGACTGTAAAATTTGACTTGTGTAAAGCGAAGCATAATAAATATTATCCCGTTTTTTTGTCTTTTTCTTTCCCTTTTTTTTCTAGGTGTGAGCCACAGAAAGAAAAATGATGTGCAAGTAGCTGGAGGAAACCTTTATGAACAAAGTTCTAAAAAAACTAGTCGTGACTTTATCGCTGCTGAATTTAGGGGGGAAATGTTCAGAAATGAACTCCCTGTAAGTTGTGTAATAGATGTGGATAGAGTTGCTCCAGAAGATGGTCTGGCCTGGTCTTGTAGTGAATCTGAAGGGAACCTCAGTTTTGAAGGCTGTATTGCAGAGTTAAAATCCTGCCAAGGGAGGATGCGAACAGGTGTCTACAGGACATCAGATCTTCCATCTCTTATTGCTGCTAAGAGCGAGAAAAATAAGGATGAGGAGTGTAAAGCAACATTTGTATGAAATTGCACTATGCCTGGCTCCAGAAACTTCATTCTCCGAGGTCATTGCAAGCACTAGTACATTTATTGCCTTTGGAACATAAACACAAGCTGCACAACTCCCTTTTACTAGGAGACAGCGAAACTTGTTGACAGCATCTGAGAAAATCCACCAAAAAAAACAACAGTCTTGTTATAAAATTTACTGGAAAAACATACACAAATTAGTACATAAATATGTTTTAAAATACATATTTCTGAATGTATCTTCTCACAAAATAGGCATGCCAACTCAGAGGGACCGAGGCAGCTCTCCCTCTCCCCCCCCCTTGGTATTTTTGAGGGGGCTGAGATGAGCCAATACTCAGGGGGCGTTTGGCTCTGCTCCCTGACATCGTGTGAGCTCTCACGCAGCATCACATTGGGCCTTCCCATCCCCTTAAGAAGATGGCACCTCTGTCACAAAATATGCATTTATAAATATGTATTCTCTAAACGTAAGCATATATAAGTGTATTTTATCATAAAATATGCATTTTTGTAATTTCTTGGGGTGAGCGTTGCATTGCAAAATTCGAAGAAGTTCAATATCTGAAGGTTGTTCTGCATAATAGTCTGGGCAGTGTGTATAAAGTCAGTTTCCATTCTCATTCACAAAGATCACACTTCTTGAAGGTCCCTCACCTGAACTTCTCTAGCTATTCCCTTTCAGATATAAACCTTTAAAATTCTTAAGGCTAACAAGACATGAAGTTAAATACAGTATGTTGTTTAAAGTGTTGTTGTTGCTGTTGTTAAATGCGAATAGAATCAGCAGGAGGGAGATGTCTGCTGTGCGCCTAATAATTATTACCCACCCACTCAGCTGATTCTATTTACATTTTGTTAAAACCTGCATGTTAAATCCACAGATCCATTTAACCAGTCTCTAGTCTTTCATGGGCTGAATATCAACTTCCATGCTGGGAAGTAAGTATAGTAAATGAAAAGTACATAGGATCAGCAGCATGGAAGTTGAATACAATAGTCCAGGGTATCTATTCCTGCCTTGGTTCAATATCTTATCTTAAAAAGCTTTTTTGTGCTACAAAACAAACAAACAAGGAAAAATGCATATATATTGTCTCCACTGTCAATCCATAGAATATTGTTCATTACAAGTTAAGGTTGGCAAAGGAGATGATTTTAATACAAACTAGGCAGTCCAAGATGGGCATGGGGATCATGTGGCTCTCAGTGTTGTTGAGCTACAATGGTCATCCCTGACCATTGGCCATGCTGACTCTGGCTGATGAGCTACAGAGTCCAGCAACATCTGTGAGGCCAAAGGCCCCCATCCCAGGATTTATAATTCTGAAATTACTCTGTGCTGTATCAGGACATAGAAGGCCCTCAGAAACTAGTATGGAGAAATTCTGTACCTTCTGTACCTCCGGACTGGAAATTTTATCAGTAGAAGAGAAGGCCTTAGGAGTTGCTCCCAAAGTGAAGTGGGAAGAGAAGATTGGTGAAATCACGACCCATTTTCCTGGCTACAATCACTTAAGTGGGACAAACAATGACAACATTGTGGTTCCATAGAATGGGCAGAAAGTAATGCAGACTGTGGAGATGTGTTTTTCTAGCTGAGACAGCCAACCTCCAATTTACACACGGGTTACGTTCCCAGGCACCACACATTCAAAGTGAAATTGCATGTATTTGAGACACCATTGAAAAAGCCTGCAAACACCCCGTTTTGCCCAAGCCCTGTTTCGCCCCTTTATGAGACTTTTTGGGTCATTTCCAGGTTTGGCACAATACGCACATGCGCAGTCATGCACATATTGGACGTGTCTAAAACGGTTGCTGCCTGTACACTCATTGTGGTGGTGTGGTAGGATATAGGAGCCCCTGTTTGAGGTGAAATCACCAGTTGTCGTCTCCTTATACTTGTTAGGTGTGTATATGTAGCATGAGAAGCATATGTAAATATGGAAACACTTTCATTATACAATTCAGCTGAAAATTTTACAGGAAAATGTTACAGGAAACTGTCAGAACAGACCCGTGGCTAGTGGTGGGAATCCAGCTGTGTGGGTTGCATAGCCAGTGTTGATCTTGCCACATCAGTGTATTCTTCTGGACATTGGATAAAGGAAAACATTGGTGTCAGTATGATCACTTTGGGCCTCTCTGTGCAGCTGTAATGAGCCAATAGGAAGCAGCCTCTCAGTTTTTCAACAGAAGCAGGTGATGCTAAACATAAGAGTGAACTTGCCACACTTGCAAAGCACATTCCATAACAAAAAACAAACAGACTAATAGTCCTATATTGCTGAATCTGGAGAGTCACGCAATTAAGTGGAAGAAAAAGAAATAAACTATTTTGGTGTGTTAGCTGCTTTTTCATCTCAATTAATTAATGATCTATTGAACTGCAAATATTTTGCCCTCTGGAACCAATCTTAAATTTTCATCTGGAATTTGAGTAGTAAAAATCTGTCATTGGGAAATATATATAATTTAAATATCAGATTGTCCGTCACTTTCCAAAAATTATGGTCCATTTTTTTCTTTACAATGATATATTATTACAACTTACATAAATCAGTTATTTTCAAATACTAATTTTGTTTTGTTTGAAGTAAGAAATGAGTAATGCAATTTGAGCTTCAGAATTAATCCAGTTGTGTGTTTAAAACAAGAATTCAGTTTAGCTTAATTAAGAGCACAACATCTTGTTATAATGATGCTAAGGAATCAGTCTACAGTGTAATATATGATCTTGTAATCTGCTTGTATGATATTAAAGTAATATTAAATATTTCAGCCTTTCCTGTTCTTTCCATGTGAAAAGAACTATGAGTGATTCATTACATTGGTTTTTAAAATCTACAATAGGAAGGAAATTAAGGCTGAAATTCTAATCCCACTTACTCAAGAGTAAACCTCACAGAGCACAGTGGGATTTATTTCTCATTGGCCGTGGGTAGGATTGCAGTCTTGGTGCACAGAGGCTGCCTTTGGGAACAAACACTTCAGAAAGAAGAAAAATGAATAGGCACCTGAGTACATCAATGGATATTTAAATAATGTATATTACAAAGCAGTTTCTGGATTCATAATGTGTTCATGTTTTTTTGTATAAAACTGAGGCAAATAGTTTTCACAGGCAGAGTAGTTGTCGCAATGGGGGTTGAATGGACGGACTGAAAGAAATTCACTTGTTAGTCTTCAGTGGATTTGTTAAGTTGTGGGTGAACATTATCAGACGACACAGCGATTCTCCAAACAGCTCTTGTTTATTCACAGGCCAGAACAGAACAGAACTGAAGGGTTCAGCCAGCCTGCTTATATAGAGCTCCACTACAACGCAACTGTAACACTTTCTGTAACTATCCAATCACTGAACGTCACTTTCAATCCCTTATTTGCATATGTGGACCTGAACTATCTACAGTATCCCCCTGCTGGCCCAGGGTGAGAACTTCAGTACATAACAGGATTCCTCTCATATCCCTAAATTCATTTGGAAAGAGACATTCCTTTAAGTACTGAGCTCCCAAGCTATGCTGTATTTATGAGCGGGACAAAATGAAAACAACTTGCTTACATTATAGGTCAGGAAAAGCTAGTGAGCTCTTCAGATCCTGATTTTCCTGGATTAGAAAGTATATTGCTCATTAGACAAGTCCTGCACATCAACGTAGGACAGCAGGAAGGAAGCAGACCCATCTTAGGGGGGCTGCAGCAGCCTGTAGTGCTCGGGGGGAACAGTCCGAAATTTGGCTTAGCATGTCATAAGCCAACTTTTGGTTTAGCATGGCCAAGTTGTAGAAGGCGGTGGGTGGTAGCCATGTAACAACAACAACAATTAATAATGTCAGGGGCTCAGGAGCAGAGGCACAGGAGAGAGAGGCAATGGAGAGTGAGGGGGAGGAATCTGAGGGGAGCGTAGGCGATGACAGTGACCCGAGGAATTTCCTGAGTCTCTCCAGCGAATCGGAAGATTCGCAGAAGGGGGCGCCCATGGCCAGGGCAAGGGGGGTGCCAAGGGGAACACCCCAGAAGGAAGGGGCCAGCGGGAGCTCAGAGAGCAGCAGTTGGAAATCAGGACCAGCTTCCCCACCAGAGCGCAGTGGGGGGGAGGAGTCCCAGGTATCGGGACCAGGGTGTTCACCACCAGCGAGAGGAGATGAGTCAGGATGGACCACGCCTCCATCGGAGAGCGCGGAAACGGTCAAGAGGAAGGTTGGCGGTTGGGCGCGCGCGCCAAGTTCAAATGTACAGGCGAGCGGCAAAGCAGGTAGCCCGGATAGGGAACCAGGTCCTAAAGCACGCCGAAAGGAGGGACAAGAGTCAGGGGGGTCAGCGTCAGAAGAGTCCAGAAAGGAGGAGACCCCGGGGGGCAGAAGGACCCAGAGGAGGAAAGAGCAACGGAAGAGGTGGAGTAAGGCTAGAGTCTTAAACTGGTGTACAGGGGGCGGAGACTCAGACGGAGCTTCGCCGGTCTAGGTTCTAAGACGTAGAGCTGCACGCTGCGGCTTGTAAATGGAAACTGAACTTCAATAAAGACTTTTGTACATTACCACCGGCTAGCGTTGGTCCTCTGTGAGCTGGGACCTGGAGGCAGCTCTGACAAATAATAATAAATTATTTATACCCCGCCTATCTGACTGGGTTTCCCCAGTCACTCTGGGTATTTTTGCCCTCGGTGAAGCCTCCAGAGGCTCCCAGTCTGTGTCTGTGTTTAGGCAAATGCATGTGGAGGATGCCAAACAGGGTCTTTGACCCAGGTGAAATGAAGCCTAGCTTTGCCCCTGGGCATGGTCACGTTCTCTCCTTGCTAACCACAACTCCGGGGTTGCAGCGCTCATCTCGCTTTAATGGCCAAGGGAACTGGCGTACAGCTTCCGGGTCATGTGACCAGCATGACTAAGCCGCTTCTGGCGAACCAGAGCAGCGCATGGAAACGCCGTTTACCTTCCCGCTGGAGCGGTTCCTATTTATCTACTTGCACTTTGACGTGCTTTCAAACTGCTAGTTTGGCAGGAGCAGGGACCAAGCCACGGGAGCTCACCCCGTCACGGGGATTCGAACCACCGACCTTCTGATCGGCAAGCCCTAGGCTCAGTGGTTTAACCCACAGAGCCACCTGCGTCCCACCACAAGCTATAGTCAAGAACAAACATGGGCTACAGGGAAAATACTTTAAGAAGAAGAAGAAGAAGAGTTTGCATTTGATATCCCGCTTTATCACTACCCGAAGGAGTCTCCAAGCGGCTAACATTCTCCTTTCCCTTCCTCCCCCACAACAAACACCCTGTGAGGTGAGTGGGGCTGAGAGACTTCATGCAGCTGCATGTGGAGGAGCGGAGACGCGAACCCGGCTCCCCAGATTATGAGTCTATCGCTCTTAACCACTACACCACACTGGCTCTCTTTAACAGCTGCTTCCTTGAGGTTTGGCTCTCTTTTCTTCCGTCTGCAGTAGTGTCAGCAGCGGTCTGGTCCTGTAGACCTTCTGCTTGAGGATCTGCCCCCCCTGCTGCTCACCTCCTTTTCTCGTGGGACCCTCTATGAGCTTTCCTCTTGATTTCATTCATCAAGTGACACTGAGGCAAACGCTACATGTGGGTCTGATAGTGGGGCAGTTCAAACTAACAACTCTTGGGATACTCTAAAAGGCTCTACTCCCCTCCTTTGAAGAGCCAGGTCTCCATTACCTCCACCATCACTGGTTCTGATTTTCTCAAGGGGTTATGAGGATGTTTCCACATGGTCAGTTGTTCTGCTCTGCTAGGGATTTCTTTCTTTGTTTTGCAAGTCACTTTCCACTGCAAATTTTGTAAATAGGTTACAAAATTTTGTAAATAGGTTATAAAAAATGTGGTGAATATGCATTTGAGTCTTTTCATGTACCAACAGGGATAAAACAATTACATTTGTACTGCAGAGGGCAGCTGGATCTGTGTTGAACCGGGCCAGGATCTGCAAAAAATAATCATCACTAGTATATGAAGCTATTCTAAATCCTTGATGTGGATGAAAGCAGGAATATAGCCTGCCTCTTGTATGTCCTTCAGGCTTCACCTCCTACAGATTGTCAAGTTATGTGTTCAGCTGATGGCTCCTTCGTAAAAGGGGAATTTCCCTACGCAACAGTCACAGACTCCTTTCACTTGACTTACCGTTTGATCTTGCTGAAAACAACCGATTGGGGTCAACAGCTCTGTAGAAAGGGAGATATTTAATTTACGACTAAAATGTGAACTCCCCCAGGGCGGCAGAGGAGGCTGCAGCCCACTCAAATCTATCGTCAGAGCTTTCTTCCTTTGCTTTTAAAGCTATAAACCTATTGGAAACATGTCGTGGGGGTGTCTAATATGCTAATGAACAATGTGGGTGGAAAAGCAGAAACTCTAGTACATCTAAAAATGTAACCCTGAATAAAGTGCAAATGAGTTTATTCTAAACTCCTTCAACTTGGTTGGCAGAATTTCAAAAGTGGGTGCATTTACAATTTTTTTTTCTTTAAAAAAAAAAAAACCAACACCAAAAATTCCACTCAGAAATCTAGCTGTGTCTAGATAATTATTTGAGAAAACTCGGGTTTGATCCACAACCCTGCAGACATTACCCTCCCTACACCAGTGGTGCTTTTGCAGATAGCTAAGTCCTAGCAAACTAAGGCACAGGTGCAAGAGGGACTGTAGGGGGAGATGTCCAATTCTAGTATCTTCATGCAGAATCTTCAGGAACCTGCTGTGGAGCTACAAGTCTAGAACGGCCTCTTGTTCCTTTCTTACTGGGACATGGAAAAGATGAAGCACCTTACTGAAACTTTCTCTATTGCCCATATGCCTTTGCCATCCTGGGATGGAGTCACCTCATTGCCTGAACTTATTATTATGAGGTTAAAAAATAATAATAATTCAACAATTCATGGTGGGGATTGGGATTGTGAGGCCATTCACCCACAAACTGCATGGCTCAAATACCTTCAGAGTGCTTTCTAGTTAAATAATAATGTTATGAGTTGAGGGGGCAAGGGAGTAAGTTGTATGTCAAGACCCTTCTAATTCCTGGATCCAGCAAGTGTTAAAATCTAAGCAACGCTTATTGAACTAGCCAGACAAGTAATGGTGATGGCCTTCTGAGAATGGGGCAATAAGGTTACAAAAGAAGTGCTCCATGCCAGAAAGCAAATGGGTGGGCCTGGGTGGGCCAGCCTCCCTCAACTCGCTGGTAGTGAGTTAGGAAAAGACAAAGGCCAGGGCTGAGGGGTGGGTGGGTGTAAGCTAGAAGTTGGAGGAAGAAGCAGGCTGTCTCCTGTGGAAGAGAGCAATGTCTGGTTTCTGCTCAAATCCAAGGCTGTGGCTATGGGTGAAGCAAAAGTCTTTTCTGGTTGCCTTTCCTGGGGGAAGAGAGCTGCACGTGGGCATCAGCTTGAGCAAAGTCCAGAGAACTAAAAACTCTGAGGGGTCACCGCTGCATGGACTCCAACACCACAGGTTCCTTCCTTGACACCACCAACAAACTCAGTAGAGTCACCAATCTCCACAAGGGAAAGGGCATCCCAATCGCATAATGTCCCACTGGGACCAAGCTTGGTCTGATGCCCTAATAATAATAATAATATAAAATAATAATAATAATAATAATAATAATAATAATAATAATAATAATAATAACAACAACAAAATTACTTGGCTGCTCCATCCACCCAGGTAGGGCACTCCACACAAAATCAAAACAACTATAAAAACACTAATTAAAACAATACAGTATAATACAGCAAGGAAGATTAGATGGCTTTCAAAGTCCAGGCTTCCCATTCAGGGCCGAGATCGCTCTGGAGAAGTAGCTGTTCTTGAGATGGCTCGTTCTTGTCTACATCGTCCTGTATCTCCGTCCCGACGGCAGGAGCTCAAAGAGACAGTGACCAGGATGCGATGGATCTTTTACTATGTCCAGTGCCTTCCTATGGCACCTTGTGGCATAAATCTGCTCTACGGTGGAGAGTGGGCAGCCAACAATGCTCTCTGCTGCCTCAACAACTCTGCACAACCCCATCCTGTCCTGGGTAGTACAGCTTCCGTACCACACACATAAGCCATAAGTGAGCACGCTCTCAATGGCACACTTAATAAAAGCGATGTGTTCGAGTTCTGATTACCACCCTAACCCAATAAAGAGAAAAGACCAAACCTGAATCTTTGCTACGTAAACTGTAACTGTGACATTGAAACCATCTATGAATGTCATCCGTCTGCCTTCCAAACAGGAGTTCACCTCCACCCTTAAATCCATTTCCATTGTAAAGCAGGCTTCCTCAACCTCTGTCCTCCCGATGTTTTTGGCCTACAACTCCCATGATCCCTAGCTGGCAGGACCAGTGGCCAGGGATGATGGGAACTGTAGTCTCAAAAACATGTGGAGGGCCAAGGTGGAGGAAGCCTGTTGTAAAGGAAAAAAATCAAAGTAAAATAGATTTCACAACACATTGGAATGTCAGTTCTTGGACCCAGTTGTTTCTCTCCTGAATTATCTATTATGTATTTTGTGTTTTTCTCAACTGAACTGCCCTGAGATCTATGGATGAGGTGCTAAATAAATAAATAAATAAGGATAGACTCTGATAGATTTGGCATGAACTCTATTCCAAAACCTGGGGATCTGAATACCAGTCCAGATTTCCTGTTCTGGTTATTCTGGAGTATGACAAATAAGGGAAAGGCATGGAAACTTTGGGAAAATATTAATCAGCCCAAACGGGAACTAACCCAAATTCTTAATCCAAATTCAGGATGCGGCATATTTAGTCCATCCTTGGGCCTACTCTTTGTGTGTGCTTTCCCCGAAATGTTTCTGAAACCAATATTTACCTCAGTACACAAACACATTACTTATTAACATTGCTGAACGAGTGATTGCTTAAAAAGTCAAACATACTCTCTAACGCAGGGGGTTTCCATAAGCCCCAATGTTGGTTAGACTTCCCACTCTGGATTTCCAGACACTGGAAGGCCCACTCCTCCAGGAAGATTACAGGGAGTTGCAAAAGAAGAAAAGAAAAGAGAAATAAAAAGGTGAAATATGAAAGTCTACATTTGCTCCATGGTTGTTACCCTCTCTTTGGCGTTAAGCAGTGCTCCCGAGCAAATGGTAAGTGTGCCTCTTCATTTTCTTCCCACAACATTATCATAAACCTGCTTGTTTAGAAGTATGCCCCACCAATATTTAAAGAACATACTCCTTAGTTAATGTGCTGTAAATGTCCCGAAACCGAGACGTGTTTTGGCACTGGTGTACAATGCATTTAAAAAGTGCAACAAAGAACCTTAAGCATGGCCACCCTGAAACTGGAGGCCAGAGCATAGACTCAATGAGGACTTTCATAGAATTGTAGAGTTGGGATGTACCTGAGGGTCATCTAGTCCAACCGCCTGCAGTGCAGGAATGTCAGCTAAAGCATCCTTTGCACACCTTCCAGTTTGTCACTATCCTCCTTAAATTGCGGTGCCCAGAACTGGACACAGTAATCCAGGTGGCCTGTCCAAGGCAGAAGAGAGCAGGACTATTTCTTCCCTTGATGCTATTCTTCATGCAACCTAGAATAATATTAGCTTTTTTTTTTGCCACTGTATCCCCCTGTCGACTCATGTTAAGCTTGTGGCCTACGAAGACCCTTATCACGTGTACTACTGGCAAGCAAGGTGCCCCTCATCTTATATTTGTGCAGTTGTTTGTTTGTGCCTAAATGTATAACATTTGAAATTCATTTTGTTAGTTTGGGCTCAGTTCCCCAATCTGTAAATGTCATCTTGAATCCTCGTTCTGTCTTCTGTGGCATTTGCCATCCCTTCTTGTTTGGTGTCATGTGCAAATTATAGGATCATCCCCTCAAATCCTTCATCCAAGTCTTTATATAGATGTTGAACAGGGCTCCCAACTGCAAGGCATTCCCAAATGTATTAATAGGCCTATTGCAAGGTTTATGTCTGTGAGAGAAAGGCAGAAACTAAAAGCTGTCATAGGTTGCTGCCTCAGTGCCTCAGGTGCTTCAGTTGTTTTTAAAAGGCAATCCCTGGCTGCTCTTCTGCCAATAGGAACTTTGTATTGAGAAAATCCTCTATAAAAGCAAACTTGTTCTTCATTGTTTTATTTGTAGGAAGGAAGGAACAGTCCTGGTACTGAGCCAGGAGAATCCAGACATGAAGTTCATCACTCCAGAGGTACCAAAGATGCTTTAATGTGCCTCACAAACAAAGCCTTCCTTCCTTCCTTCCTTCCTTCCTTCCTTCCTTCCTTCCTTCCTTCCTTCCTTCCTTCCTTCCTTCCTTCCTTCCTTCCTTCCTTCCTAGCTTGCTTTCACAGCATGTAAAATTGCTCACTGGACGGCTTCCAAGATGGATTCCAAGATGTGATTCCAAGGGTTATTTCCATGATCCAGCTGAACTGATACGGCAAACTGGTTGCAACTGAGACTGGATTCTCAGCGAGAGCCATCCTGCTTAGTTCTCACAATATGAGAAGGGGGTCAGCAACCTTGCCCTCCTCACCACAAGGTGGCACCCCAAGACCTCGCAGGGCTGGGAAGGTGACCTCCTCATTGCTTCTCCTCTGCAGCCCCTCTGGCTGGGCTGAGGAGATCTTCAATTCACTTGAAGGGCTTGCATCCCTCAGTTCTGCTCCCAGCTCTGGTTCGCCCACATTATTCATGGCTGTGGAAATGGATAGTTTCTCTGCTTCTAGGAACCTCATGGCGACATATGGGTGGGCGACATATGCCCACTATACGGCAGTCCCTACCAGTGGCATAGCATGGGGGGTGCAGGGGGGGCCGGCCGCACCGGCCGCAACATCGGGGGGGGGGCGCTCGCACTCGCAGCTCTCTGCCCCCTGCTAAAATCCACAGGTTAGGGGGTGCAAATTACTTGCCTTGCCCTGGGTGCTGACAACCCACGCTACGCCACTGGTCCCTACAATATAATGAACTTCCTACTGTCATTTACTCACTGGAAAAATATTAGGGTTCATCATTTATGCTCTTGGAGGTCGGAGGCAGCATACTTCTGAACACGCATTGCTGGGGACCAGGCCCATGCAGAGGAGTGGGGGCACCCAGAGGATGGGGGTGGAATGCCAGGGACCTGCTGTTTTTTTTGTTTGAGTTTATACTTTATTCTAACAAGACTCCTACCCAGGGGCATAGGAAGGGGGGTGCAGGGGTGCGGTCTGCCCTGGATGTCATCCTTGGGGGGTCGGCACTTACTGCAGGGCCTGGCCTGCAGCGCGCCTGAGCCACACGTCTCTCTTGGGAGTGACACAATGGCTCGGGCCCCCATGCTGCCCGATATGGCAGCGTGGGGCTTGCGTCCGCCAGGCAGACTCTGTGGGCAGCTCACCGAGCCACCCCCCCAGACGGATCACCATGCTGCCCCTGTGTGCGAATTGCCGCAGCGCCTCTGTGGCGTAGCGTGGGGGTGCAGGGGGGCCGGCCACACCGGGCGCAACATCGGGGGGGCGCTCTCGCACTCGCAGCTTTCTGCCCCTACCTGGCTCCACGGGTTAAGGGGCGCAAATTACTTGCCTTGCCCCGGGTGCTGACAACCCACGCTACGCCACTGGTGGGCAGCTTGCCCTGCCCCCACCGCTCTGGGTGCCGGAGCAGCTAGCTGTGCCCCTGCTCCTACCCCGGGGCTCAGACAAGCTGCACATGGGCCTGCTGGGAACTGCAGAAGGGGAGAAGGTTCTGTTTGCAGGTTTCCCACAGGCACCTGGTTGGTCATGGTTATGGACCAGATGGGCTGGAGCCAGGAACATCTTCAAATGCTCTCCAGCAATATTTATTTTACAGCAAGAAAGAAAGAAAGAAAGAAAGAAAGAAAGAAAGAAAGAAAGAAAGAAAGAAAGAAAGAAAGAAAGAAAGAAAGAAAGAAAGAAAGAAAGAGATTTAAGAATAAGGCTTAATGTGCTCTTTTGCCTTTTTTAAAAACTGCAGAAAAATGCTTTGATGAAACTCTGCATGAATATTTTGCAACTGGAGAAAGCTGGCCAAGAATCTACCAAGGGATAGTGCAGAAATGCACATGCGTTAACAACCTAATTAACTGCCAATATGCACAGCACACAGGTATTTCTATACAGCTTCTATACTGCATGCTTTATTTTAGTATGTTTGCTAATCTGTTTATATGTAGTCCAGTGAAATGATAAAAAAATAAAACGATTGAGACACAGAAGTTGAATTGCATTAAATAATACATAGAGTAGTGAAGAAGTCATACTCTCAGCCTTAAACCACTTACAGCAATTAAAAGGTATGCATCTTAAAATGTAATCTGTGAAGTGGCTGCATGATAGTAATTTCAAGTATCCTCTTAAGTTCCCTGAAAGGATTTTATCTTCTTCACCTCCTTTTCAGTTTTCAAATCCTTAATTTACCCTAACTGTACTGGACTTTCCGGATAATGTGCTGCTCACAGGTTGAATTTGACCAAAAGTTCTAAAAGTTATTCAACAATTTAAGTGGTTTTGTACCAGATCATGGGCACCACTTCTGAATAGTTGGTGGTCCTGCCTTCACAAATGAATTTCTCAAGGCACAATCATTTTTGTATCATTTTTTTGCACCCCCTGCCTCTGCCCTGCTCCAAACAGGGAATCCCATGGCGCTGCCTCCATTGGCAGCCTCCCTATGTTTGAAGAGCTGCCCACTTGGGAAGGTGGCATCCACCCAATGGGCAGAGGGAGGTGCTGGGTGGGTGGGGCCCTTTGTTTCTTTGCCCTCTCCTGGGTTTATATTTCCTCACTCGGCTCCCCACCCAAGCCACAGTCACTTTAAAAAGGCTGCAGGGGGGAGTGGTCCTGTCTCCTTCTTGGCAAAGTGGGGAAGGATCATTGGTGCTATGGAAAGTGAGAAGAAGGAGGAGAGGCTTTAAAGCCCCTTTCTGAGCTGCAGCACCAGCTTCCTTGCCTGCAAGAAGGGAGAGACAACCAGAAACGCTGTGCGCAGCGCTGCCTTCTTCTCTCTTGGCAAAAAAAAGGGGAAATTGCACGTCCTGCTGATGGCCTCTGTGAAGTGGCTGTTTCAGTCACTTTAGGACAGACACTCTGCAATGTGTATGTGTTGGGGGGGGCAGTGGTGTCGCAAGGGGGGCGGGGGTGGTTCACCCTGGGTGCCATGTCTGGAGGGGTGACAAGAAGGCACCCTGTGCGGTGCTCGCCCCACCACACCTGGGTGTGGGCGGCGTGAGCAGCCATCGTGGCGCATGTGCAGGATCCTCCATTAGTGGCTGCAGCTGCAAGCAGAGGCTCTCGCCACCGTCCGTACGGCGTTCAAGCAGCACCGGCGGCAAACTGCTATGTACAATGTGCGGTGTCACGCGCATGCACTGTATGTAGCAACGCCACATATGCGCTGTACACAGCGGTTTGTCACTGGCACTGCCCGAGCGCAATACGGACAGCGGTGGGAACCTTCCATCGCTGCCACAGCCGCAATCGGAGGCTCGGTCCACTGCCACTGCAGCTGTGAGCAGAGGATCCCACCATTCTCTGTATGGTGCTCGGGCGGCGCTGGCGGCAAACCGCTATGTACAACACATGTGCGGTGTCGCATGCATGCACTGTATGTAGCAACGCTGCACATGCGCCCTATGTGGTGACACCACGCATGCATCATACGCAGTGGCGTAACATGTGCGCAGCCGGTGGTTTGCCCCGCCCTGGGTGTGGGTTAGCCTTCGTTCACCCCTGAAGGGGGAGAGGAGACTAGGTAGGGCAGTGGAATTGTGTGTCTGAAATAGGGGTTGTGGGTTGCTGCTGCTGCTCCCTATAGGCACTGTGTGCATGTGTATGCATATGCGTACAGAGCTTTGTGTGTGCCCACATGGAGGGCACTGCTGCTTTCTGGCTGGTGGTGAGGAAAATAGGGTGGGGGGTGGGAAAGGCCTACATGAATTACCCTGAGCTCCTTGGGAGGAAAAGCAAGCTTATAAATGTAAAAATTAAATTAAAATGGGGTGAGCGGAGGAATACGCAAGACGAAATGGTTAAGTCGGCTATGATAAAATGGGCACAGGACATTGGGCATAACATTATGTTTGAGGATTGGGAAAGGTTGTGGACCACTGGGTTGAATTTCACTGCATGTAATGCTTTGAAAGAAAATGTAATGAAAATGATATACAGATGGTACATGACCCCAGTTAAACTTGCCAAAATATACCATTCGTCTGATAACAAATGTTGGAAATGTAAAGAAAATGAAGGAACATTCTTTCACCTCTGGTGGACTTGCCCTAAAGTGAAGGCCTTCTGGGAAATGATATATAACGAGTTGAAAAAGGTGTTTAAGTATACCTTTACCAAGAAACCAGAGGCCTTTCTTCTGGGCATTGTCGACCAGAAGGTGTTAAGGAAAGATAGAACATTTTTCATGTACGCAACAACAGCAGCAAGGATACTACTTGCTAAGAACTGGAAAACTCAAGATCTACCCACACTGGAAGAATGGCAGATGCAACTGATGGACTATATGCAATTGGCGGAGATGACTGGCAGAATCCGAGACCTGGGAGAAGAAAAGATTGAAGAAGATTGGAAGAAATTCAAGACCTACCTGCAGAAATATTGTGATTTAGTGGAATGTTAAGAAGGATGCTTGGTTATAAATAATTGGCCATCATTAAAATAGATTAAGAATTGATATTTAAGCATGTGGTTATAGATTTGGAAATAAGATGATAATTTGCTTGACAAAAATTATTAAAGATGTAAATGGGAGCGGGAGACGTGAGGAAGCTCAAGAATATTACGAAACTTTGTTAAAACAAAGCAATAATGTTTATTATTATTGTATTTTCTTTTTAAAAAACCTTAATAAATATTTATTAAAAAAAAATGGGGTGAGCGGAGTAGGAGAGGGGGAAAGTATACAGTGGTACCTCGGGTTAAGTACTTAATTCGTTCTGGAGGTCCATTCTTAACCTGAAACTGTTCTTAACCTGACGTACCACTTTAGCTAATGAGGTCTCCTGCCGCCCCCGCCCGATTTCTGTTCTCATCCTGAAGCAAAGTTCTTAACCCGAGGTACTATTTCTGGGTTAGCAGAGTCTGTAACCTGAAGCGTATGTAACCTGAAGCGTATATAACCCAAGGTACCACTGTACCACAGGAGTGCCTGGCCTGCTCTGGTCCATGGGGTCACGAAGAGTCGGACACGACTAAACGACTAAACGACAACCACTGTATTTTGTTATACATATATATTCGGTTTATGAATTTAATCTGTTCTGGAAGTCCATTCTTAAATCAAAGCTGTTCTTAAACTGAGGCGCACTTTCCCTAATGAGGCCTCCTATCGCCGGTGCCCTTCCATTGTCCGGCTTCCGTCCGTAGACCAAGGTAAAGTTTGCAAACCGCGACACTACTTCCTGTTTTGCTGAATTTGTATACCAAATAATTCGTAAACAGGGCTGTTCTTCAACCGAGGTACCACTGTATTGTTTTGGTGTGTTCATGGTCAGTCATGGTGCAGCCACTGAAAGTCCCAGGGTTTCCTCCTCCCTCAGACTCTTATACCTGAGTCTTTTGGATTTTTAAAGTATTTTTCAGGGAGGAGATTATTCTATTCCAGTTAGAATTCAACTGACATTATATATCTATGAGACTCTGGGGATAATATGGGGTTGGTCCAGTTTTAATTTGCCTTTGGATTTTCCTACTAGTAATGTGCACCTCAGCAGCTAAAAAAGCCAATGCAATTCTGGGCTGCATCAGTAGGAGTATAGCATCTAGATCAAGGGAAGTAATAATGCCACTGTATTCTGCTCTGGTCAGACCTCACCTGGAGTACTGTGTCCAGTTCTGGGCACCACAGTTCAAGAAGGACACTGACAAACTGGAACGTGTCCAGAGGAGGGCAACCAAAATGGTCAAAGGCCTGAAAACGATGCCTTATGAGGAACGGCTAAGGGAGCTGGGCATGTTTAGCCTGGAGAAGAGGAGGTTAAGGGGTGATATGATAGCCATGTTCAAATATATAAAAGGATGTCACATAGAGGAGGGAGAAAGGTTGTTTTCTGCTGCTCCAGAGAAGCGGACACGGAGCAATGGATCCAAACTACAAGAAAGAAGATTCCACCTAAACATTAGGAAGAACTTCCTGACAGTAAGAGCTGTTTGACAGTGGAATTTGCTGCCAAGGAGTGTGGTGGAGTCTCCTTCTTTGGAGGTCTTTAAGCAGAGGCTTGACAACCATATGTCAGGAGTGCTCTGATGGTGTTTCCTGCTTGGCAGGGGGTTGGACTCGATGGCCCTTGTGGTCTCTTCCAACTCTATGATTCTATGATTTATCACAAAAACACTTTAGGCCGTTTCTGTGGGTATTGTGTGCATGTTAAGGCTTACCTTCCAGGCAGAGGTTCACACGTTAATGCTCTGTGTCCAAGGACCCTTTTTCTTGCTCTGGAGCTTTAAAACCCGCTCTTCAAAGGTTAAATGTCACTTCAGGTTTTCCATGGATTGACATTTGCCCCAACTGAACTTTAAAGAGTGAAAAGAGAGAGGCTGCTCAGACACAGAACTTTAAATTGCATCCACGCTCAGAAAGCGCAGAGGAAAGGTAAGTGAGGACCTTCAATTGGAGCAAACATCAATGCGTGGAAAACCTGAATTGTCATTTGCTCCGATTCAGCTTTAAAGAGCGAGTTTTTGTGGGGGAAACTGGGGTGGGGGGTAGGAAATGCTTGGACACAGAGCATTAAAGTGCAGGCTTCTGCCTGAACAGAGCAGGACAGTGTGGATAAGTCCTCTGCTTCACCTTGCAGGCTGCACCGTCAATCCATGCCCCCATGGCAGTACTTGCAAGAAGATCGTCTTCACTAACGAAACAGTCTGTGACTGCAAAACACTCTGGGCAGGAAGACATTGCAATGTTGGTGAGTTGTATTCAACTTTCACTCAGTTTGGATCTTTGACTTATTTCCTTCCACAGAATTTAGGCCTCATTCACCGAGTCTTATGCTATATCCAGGACCCTTCTATGAGGTATTCATAATTTATTTATTTTTGGAATTTGATAAACAGCTCCCTGCTCCTTGATGCTTTATTCCCAGAGCTGAATGGACTAGATTTAAAATTATTGGAACTCTGGACTCTCTTGTGGCACAGCTTGTCTGTCAATATGGACATTTTATTTACTCATGTTTATTTTTAGGCTGCTTTACAGAAGCCTTTATCTGCTCTGACTTCTCAACATGGCTTACAATATAGTATTTAAAACCTACCAAGCAGGGCCACTGCTGCCAATCTTAAGGCATAGTCAAGTCCATATAGAAGTAAGCAGCCCTTTAACTAACCTGACTCTTAGGGCTCTTTAGGGCTTTAAAAGCCAAAACTAGGACTTTGAATTGGGCCCAGGAGCATCCTGGCAACCTGTGCAACTGGTATAGAGTTTATGTCATATGCTTTGACTAACCTGGCAAGCACGTTGAGCAGCTGAATTCTGTACCACTTAAAGTTCCCAAGTTGTGTTCAAAGGCAGCCCTATGTAGTCTGTCCTAGTGCATGCATGCCTATGGCAAGGTCTACCTTTTCTAGTGTTAGGAGAGCTTGCAGCTCAAGTGAATGAGATTGAAATTATCACTTATGTTTTTGGAGTTCAAAGGCTTTATTCATGCAGGAAAAGATTTTGTCTTGAAAGGAACTACTTACAGAATCAGAGTTGAAAGAGAGAGAGAGATAGCAGACTTTTGTCTCAAGCTGGAAGAGCAAAAAACAAAATGGCTAAGCTTTTAGGGGCAGAGTTAACTTGGACAGATAGGCTACAAGGAAAGGTTGGCTAGATTACTAGACAAACAGTCTAGTGGATGGCAGGGGTGGGGAGGGGACAGGGGTGGGCAGCAGCCATGCCTTCTCCACTCCTCATAGGGTTGACTTCTAGAACTATCCATATGCCCAACCTTGTCAGATGGTCTAGAAACTGGATTAGGTTGGATCCAAATCACCCTCTTTGCCACCAAGCCAACAACTTGATGCTTTTTCTACAGTCTGGTGGACAAAATAGCAACTGATTAGGCTGGGCAAGGAGTCTAGCTAGCTATATTTGCTTCTTACAATGATCACTTTACTCTTCATTCACTGTGTTGGGCCATCACATTTAACCTGCTTTTTCAGCACCTTAGCTGACACAGTTGCTCTCCCTTTGGCTATCATCTAAACCTAGCTGTAAAGAGGGCCAAAAAGCAGAGGAGAACCCACTACCACCATGACCCAAGCTGCCCTGAAGTCCTTGTAGTTTCATTGTCATATTCATTGCTCATCCACAAAAGATCATTAAAAAAATAATAATTAAATATTGTGCAGATGAGGTGAAACTTTGCAGTTAAGAAACTGCAGCTCTTATTATTTACCACTAGGTGGCAAAATCCAGCAGAATTTAATGCTTTAAAGGGGGAAAAGACTAATAACAGCTGTAAGAACAGAGATATATTTTTAGGCAAACATGGTGAAATAAAACTGCTCAATTCTCAGAGTTTGCTAATACTCAACAAAGTAACAGAACTACACCATGCTTGCCATTCATAGTTCTTCAGACATATTGCAAAAGAAGAGAGTGGGTCATAGGTTTCAGCTGGGGCTGATAACATCGGCATCACCTTTCCTTGGCAGTCAGGTATGCTTATTGTGAAAACAGGATCCATTCTATCCAAGCTGTGTACTGTACAGCAACACACAATGCCACAAGTGGTCCTGCCCTGAGAAATGTAGCTTCTCCAAAGGCTGATGCAATGTGAAGGCAATGATGTTCTCTCCCAGTGGCCTACAGCCAGATCCACCATCAACAGTGGTGGCCCAGA